>NC_041722.1:12629485-12929485 GCF_900700375.1 Denticeps clupeoides
TCCCCTTCTCATTAGCACCGTGCTGCAAGCGGCAAGGCCTCTGAATTCATCTTTGTCCTCCTTCTTTTTTTAATGAGCATTCATTTATTGCGCTTGGTGATTAGGAAATGTCCTTAAATCACACAATGGATCATTACATCAAATGTCTGGGGTTTTGTGTACACCTTTAGAGTCAGACACATCTGCTATATGTAATCACTGTATAATGAATTTATTGTCTGACATTATAAAGGGACAATTGTACCAAGCATTATTCTACCCCATTATCCCCACAATCATGACCACTATGACCGCTTTAAGGCAAGTTTGCAAACAAACCTCCATGCTTCTGAATAACAAAAATGAAAGGCTTTTGTTCCACATATTTAACCTTTCATCTTTTGTTCATTTGCCCGAAGGCTTATGAATTGTGACGGGCAAATTTATGTTGAATGCACTGTATTTTGTTATTGTGCCGTTAATGGCTAATAAATGGTTTGTTACACAGAGAAATGAAAACTAAGACCTACAACAGTGCTTATTTTGTTTAGACAAAACAGCTGCAAGTCGACATGTACTCAACTGTAATCACAATCTGCATAAAGCAATGTACTGAACTTCCCATGCATTGTAGATGATGAACGGCCACGTTGTTTTGAAAATTAATTGATCAAATTGATTAAATAAGAACATAATTAACATTTATGATTATCCTCGTTAGCCTAAATAAAGCAAGTACATGCTTAATTACAATGTTATTAGTATATAAATATCATGTAAATAAGTGAACAACTACAATGAGAGAAAAAACTACAACGCGCAAGAAAATCCTTTCCGGGTGAAATTAAACCTTTTCCGGTTTACTTCCTGTATGTAGAATTCTAATTTTGTTTTACTAGCATCAAGCTAACATGGAAAGTCGTGTATTTTGCCTCCTGTGGTGTATTTTTCTCACTTGCAGTTGGCAGCAATCCTTTACATTTGTAGTTTAACCCCGTTTTGGCTTGAATGACTGTGACGGCACCGCTGTGAGCTACGTTCAGCGCTCGTGTTTCTGAAGCGCTAGCTGTGGAGGTGGTGACATGAGCCTGTAACAGTCGCTTGCTATGCTGCTTCTCGTGGTCTGTTATGCTTTTACTCGCTCTGAATAATCACTTTTACGGGATGGAGAACGAAGCGATTGTGATCCGAATTAAGACCTCTCGCGGGGACATGGACTCCTCAGTCGACTGCCCCTCTCTCTTGAGTTTTAACGACTTACTAGTGAGTAGCAGGCTCACTTTCCCTTTCTTTACTGTTCATTTTCAAATGCAATATTATGCAACATCTGACAGCCTTTTATCAGTTTGGCGACGGACGTGTTTCACACATTACAATGACTGCTTTCGTTTCTCGAAATGTCATGTTAGGAAGTGAGGCTGATGTGCTATCTCGTCTGCATGACCCCACTGCTCCAGTTTTATGATGGGCTTCTTAAGCCCCTGGTTCTAAATGCTAAAAAGGTCGTTCTGTATGAATACTTTGTATTTTACAGGGTGCCATTAGGGATGCCATACCAGAAGCCACAATCACAGCGTTTGAATGTAAGTAACTTCTCGACCAGTAGCAACAGATTGGCCATTTCTGTTCTACTCCAGGTTCGTTCAGACTGGAAAAACATTTGTATTTTTGGATTGGCACTATATACATATTGTCATAAAAGTCAAAGCATTGCCATTTAAAATATAACAAAAGACAAAATAGCGAAGCTCAGAAGTTACATTGAACACAAATCGCAGTTATGGCATATAGAGCATATATAATAAAAAGAAAAGTGCAGTGTATTTTATGAGGCTGTGTATTTGGTATTCATTTCTGTGAAAATGGTGACATTTTTACTGTAACCAAATGAATCCTATTGATTGCAAACAATTTTATGATCTCAAGGGCACTGGAGTATGTAAGTAAGACTGAGTTGCTTTGTTGTAGATGAAGACGAGGTTGGTGATCGAATCACTGTCAGGAGTGATGAAGAACTCAAAGCTATGCTCTCATATGTAAGTATTCCTTTGAACTTTTAACATTTTTGTGTTGTTGTAACTATTTATATGCACTGATTGCTTTTTTTTTGAGAGAGAGAGAGCGCGAGAGCAAAAACACTTGATTGATGGATGCATCCCAAAATAAAATACACAACATTCTAATCCTTTCAAAGAATTATAATTACTAACCCCTTTCTACTGAGATTTGAATTATAGCCTGTTTCATTGTATGTTGAATGCTGAAAGAGTTTTGTTAGGAGGAAAAAGCCATTAAAAATCTATTATTGTAGATCTTTTCACCCAGGGGCAAAATGTTCTCATTACTAAGCAGATTGGCGAAGATGACAAGCAGCTCCATATTTCTTTTCCCTTTTCTGTCTCAACATTTTTTTCTTTTCATATGGGACCAGTATGCCTGCTGTGCCAATTGTTGTTTTTATGGTAACATTTGATAGCCATTGGCCTTTACTTTAACTAAGACCAACAAAAGAAGCACAGTTACTAAAGTTTTCCAAGATGATTCCAAAATGTTCCCAAAATTCTGTGTTTGTTGTAACTGTAGTTGACTGTAATTCCAAATAACTACATTTTCTGTTTCCTGGCTTCATTTTCCTGCTCTTTTTTTAAGGACATTGTGAATAAAAGGCATTAATTTTTTTCTTTGCGAGGTACAGTGAAAGCTAAGTGAACTATCAACTTTTATTATTTATTATGCAGTACTTAAAGTTTCGCCTCATTAATAAACAGACCCCCTGGGCAGAGATATTTTTCAAAATCTACTTTCATCTGGGGATGTCTTTTACCCCCCATCAGCTTGCAATGGTGCTGTGGTAGCCACAGGCTTATTTCTTTCTCTCCCTTCATTGGGAAAAAAAGTATGTATTATTAAATTATTTGGTAAGTTTATTATTGGTTTTGCAGATTTGCAGGGAAACGGATTTCACTATGTTGTCACACTAAAATGCCTTAGACAATAAAAGGCTCACAGAAGAGAACATTGAACTTTAAATGGGCAGCCTTTAGTTATTCTTCACATCTCCGTTTACTCTGCTTAATAAGAAGTAGCTAAGCCAGTCAGAAAAGAGGAATTGTAATCCTTTAGGGTAATCCTAGGGAACTGATACTTTTAATTAGACTTTATTTGTTGTTGTTGATACAAAAGCCTGGGTCTTCAGAAACTGGCCCGAAAAGATCAGTGAGTGACGAATCGTAATGAAATTTCGACACGTTCCCGCTTCCTGTGTGTGCCACACCGTTCACTTAAACACATTGCTTCGTCCACATATTTTTGGCTGCTGCACAATGATCTCCAGTGTCTGAAGAAATGAGTTGCAGCTCCGTATAATAGCCTGTCTTCCTCCTGGGATTGTGCTGTCTGCGAAAAGGTGCTGATTGAAGGGGAAAGTGTAATATAGGTGTAAAACTGACTTTACCAGGGTCTTATGCACTGGTTATGCATTTTTTTATCCCGGCAATCGTTTTATTCATATTCAAAGCATATGCTTTTCGTCTAGGTGGCTGTTTAGCGTCCGTCGAGACCCGTTTGAATTTGCTTCGGTGTCATTAATTCCAGATGAGGGGGATTGCTATCACATTAAATGAATAGGAATTAAGAAATGCCCGTTTGTGAGTGGTTAAGCAAGCAAGCAATTAATTTGGTTCTCCAGTGGCACCTGCCCTTGAAATTAATGTGGCTTTGGATTGAGTTTTGGCTGGGAGGCTATCGGACCCCTTTGTGTGTCTTTGTGCTGTTATAACCTGGAGAAATAAACCAACAAACAAATACATTTTTAATGACTTCGGACAGGGACGCTATTCATTTAGCGCGTAGCCTGAATGTCTTCAGACGGGCGGCCTGACTTTCAAAGGCACGCGCGCCCAGCAGACAGGGCATTTATAACCGCCGCGCCGAACCTGGAGGAAGGAGCGCGCGTTGAAAGTTAAAGAGTGACCCGTGTCAGACGTAGCCTTGTGACCTCATTCCCCTGCAGTCCCCCAGCCACAGCTCACTAATTGAGGCGCGCTCCTATTCTAGGGCCGCTAATGATGATGAGGCTCCAGCAGGAGAAGCAGGGGCTGCCTGTCCCCTTAGGCTGAGGGATGCTATTTGTGATCAAACAGTGTTTAGTTATTGTCCAACAAAGGAGGGTGGGGGGGTTCTTTTAATACACTGTTACAGATTAGTGGGTAATTGCGGCCTTAATCAATAAAGTAGCCGAGTGGAAAATTAAAGGTGTAAGTGTGTGTGTGAGTTACAGAGTGTACGCACACGTGTTTGGGAAAGGGATGGTTGGGGGTGGAAGGTGGGTGGGTGGGGGGGGGTACATTGTTCCTGTGCGGCCTAGTGACAACGCTGCCGGGCAGAAAGGGATGAAGCCTGAGGAGGGGTGACAGTGATAAATAGGCCTTTTAATAACAGCTGCACCACTTGGCCCGCCGTTCTTCCGCCTCTCTCTCTCTCTCTCTCTCTCTCTCTGTCGTTCTCACTCAACCCCCCCTCCACCACCCGCTCAGCGTTTATATGTGTGACTATGCGTTTAAGCCGGGCGAGGCGTAGCTGCTGGCTGTGTAGCGTTTGTGTAGAGCAGCTTGTGAAAGCAGCGCACAGTTAGCTCCTGACCCCCATTATTCCCCAAACCCCCCTCCCCCACGGCTGTCCATCTGCGCCTGGGCTTCGGAGTGGCCTGACTGACTGTGTCGGGGGCCAGCGTTGGTGAGCAAGGGTGTCTCGCTCACTGAAAAGGCGACGGGGACATGCAGGCTTCCTACCAGATGGTGGAGTTAACTAAAACATCAATTGAAACATCTTTGGGGCAAAATGTCAGGCGGGGGGCAGCATTTGTCTGCAGTGATCGGCACTGAAGGTCTGGGCTCTTTGCAGAACCATGACAGCTGAAGGACGAGAGAAGTTTCACCATTATTTGCACAAAAAATACATATTTGTTCTTACAATACTCCTTTTTTTTTTTTTTTTAGAAAGCCCTGCGATCATTTTTAATTTACCCTGTAAAGCAATTGGTCCGTCCTGCTGAAGCCCTTAGTGTGTATGAGCCTCGTAAACCTTGACTGTGTTGGAATACAAGGTAATTAAGAGAAAGTGGGGTTTTTTGGAGGGGGAAGGTGTGATTGCCTCGCGCCGGAACAAATGGCCTTGCCATGTTTTTGACAGTGCTGTGATTGGGGAGTAGCTAGCAGGCATTTCGAGGTAAGGATCAATAAGAAGTAAATTTCCCATTAAAGAAAGATCACCTGGACATCGGCGAGTCATTTCAGACTGGATGTAAAGTGTGTTGGACACTGTGGAATGGAACGGTTTTATTGCGCAGAAATTGATGCATCTCAGTCTCAATGCACTGTATTAAACTGAAGGCCGTGTGTGAAGTTACATTTGTGTGTTTGGAATTTGATATAGATTTTCTTTTATGTGTCGCTGTACTGCCTGAAACGTGTCCTCCAGTCGTTGCTCTGCCGTTTCTTTACTTTCAGCACTACAACACTGTGATGGAGCAGCGGGCCAATGGACTACTTCCTGAACCACTGCAGATCTTTCCTCGAGGTACCTTGTGTGTGTGTGTGTGTGTGTGTGTGTGTGTGTGTGTGTGTGTGTGAGAAAGAGGGAGTGTGTGTACACTAGCCTGTCAAACAAAATCACAGTTAAATAACACTGAACCTGCCTCAGGCTCACCCTCGGACACATGATACCACCGCAGGAGAAAAAAAACACAGTCGATTTTTACTTTCAGATAACGGCGAAACACAGTCAGTGTTCTCAGTCCTGTGTGCCTTATTTGCACCACCTCTTTTAGAATCGAACTCATATTAAATCCGATTTTAGACTTAGCTGCCCTCTCTGGTGCATTTTAATCTGCGTCTTCAAACAGGCTAATCATGCTAACTGACATTAATCTCAGATTAATTTTAATCTCTTCATATAAAGCTCCCCCAATGGGTCAAAACATCAATGCTGACAATAATGAAACCATTATTAGGCAGTAATTAACTGTTTTGTTCCCATTTGTGAACCTCTTTCAACAGTTTGCTGAGAATTGTAGAGCCGTGTGACACTAGAAACTACTGAAAATCTTTAAATATAATATTAGTTCACTCACTTAATTTTGCTACAATGTGTATAGTTTAGAATCGAGGTTAAATATGTGTCCACGTGGCGGTGTCTTCTTTAGTTTGATTGTAGTGTTTCTACAATTAAATGCGGTATAATTTTCTTACCTATAGCACTGCATTAGATCAGAAAATACTGAATAGCATCCCCTGTATTCAGCTCTTCCAATTTGTCATACAGGACACTGCACACCATGCGTAGCAGAAAACGACTGCACAAAGTTATGACTTGACTACCGTTTGATAGTGTGTATATGTGTGTAAGGTTTAGCGTAGTGTATAAATACTAGTCCTAGCCTTTCTCTGGGCGAAGCAGAACCCCAGTTACCATACGGAGTCATTTTGGCGGGGTTCCCACTTCCCCGTCCAGGTCTCCTGAGCCACATCTCAATCATTTTCTCTGCTAATTTCAGATTCACCCTCATTTCTTTTTAAACGATTCCTTTTCAGCAAATTTGTAAATGGCCCTGATGTGTTCCACAATTTAGTCAATTACTGTTTCAGCCGGCAAGACTCCAGGGAACCGGAACATACATGGCCTGAAGGTATCCATTTCAATAATTGTTTCAGGAAAGTTGGGGAATGGATTGGTAATGCTGTGTTCCACTTATTGAAATGTCAATTGAAGTCAAGGCTTCCTTTCTCTGGCTCCCTCTTTATATTTATATATGTAGATGTGTAGTGATATTTCTCCCTCCTCTGTCGGCTCCCCTTCGTGCTCTCTGTCCTGTCATGCTGTGCTTTGAGTGGCGCTGCATGCTGAAATCCGGCCTTAAACTGTGCGGTGCTTCATCCTGCTTTTGATATTCAGGCTGTTGAGGTAACAGGAAATGCCTGTAACCCCGATTTGGTTGTATGGGTACGTGTTAAGGACAGATGGATAAAACGATTGCTCTCAGCCAAAGGAGGCATCTGCTTTAAATCACAATTGTCAAAATGAAATTTAGATTTTTTTCCATTGATTATATTTAATCAATAGCTATATAATAATCGTAATTTTGAGAATGAATTTATCTAGCTATTATTTTAATATAAAATATGTTCAGTGTTAGAAATGTTCAGTACAAAAAAAAAAAACGGTAATGGCAGTTTTTTTAATGATTTAATATACAGTATATTGCATATATAGTACAATATTTAAAAAATAATTGGCATTTGTTTCTGAAATTACCTGTTTTAAAACAAAGAAAGAAAACGATATAGGCATAGATTTAAATGAGGTCTTCATGGACACTAATTAAGGAGGAATCTCTGCTTTACTGGTCTGAACAGAATGACCTGTAGACCTCAATTAAGCAAGTTATTTTTAGTCACTGTTTTAAGCTTCAATAAGATCTGAGGCCACATCGCAGCAAACACTCTTGTGAATGCGCTCTGGAGATGGACGACATGGTGAGCGCAATTTATTTTGTTCCAAAAGTTGTCTTCCTTTTCCGTTCTACGCTGAGTGACCTCCTTCCCCTAGCCTCCCATGTCTTCGATTGTCCTTTCTTACAACAGCCAATTAACCTTCACGCTGAACAGAGGAGTTGAGAGTTGAATCACAGGTTAATTAGAGTCGGAGCAGCCCTGCGAATGATTGTCTTTGTTTGGCCGCAGGTGAACACGAGGCACGGTCTCGACAACAACCGCGCCCCTGCAGCCTCCGAGACTCTGCCAAACAGTAGGTGAGATGCCCAGGTCAAGTCCACAGGGCTGAGGCACAAACAGGACCAAGGGAATGTGTTAGTGAGCGTTCTAAGGGGTTCACAACAATATCTATATTCATATTGAATAACTAGAGCAGGTATTGGATGTTGTGAATTTTATTTTCACGTATTATTCATACATTAATCATTCATTATGACCCTAACATTAGGACATGAATATAAATTACATTTCCTGTTCCTATATTTGGTATATTGATGATGCAATGGCTTGGCATAGGCACTGAAAATCCTGTTATTCTCTTAATAAACAAAGTAACAAAAATCATTACACAAGTTATTTGCAGCTATTGATGATCTGTTCCCATCTAGGTTGTAGTTATTCCTGAATCGGTTCTCCCCTTTTCTCATCCACAGTTTAAAGAAGTCCTCAGCGGAGCTCAAGAAAATCTTGACAAATGGACAGGTACTGCAGTTTAACTCTCCACTCGCCTGCTGTGTGTAAAATGTCCCAGTTGTGTCGAGCGGTTTAAGGTCACCGTGATTGTCACAGTGCATAAACCTGTACCAGCAGTAGAGGACACTGGCTTTGGCTGGTTTGCCCATCTAGTGAACTCCCCTCCCCCTCGTCAAGTGTACTCCCATTGATTTTTTTTGGGTTTCCCCTCCGATGTTCACTTTCTTTTCACGCTGTGGTGAGGGTGAGCTCTTTATCCTGACTGAATGGAGATGTATCCATAGTCATTGTCTCAGTGTCCTCTCGTACCCGCTCTCTTTGCACCCCCCCACTGCTTCTTCACACCCCCCTCTAAAACACATGGGCCATTGGAAGCAGGGAGCATGTCAGAGAGACAATTAAGTGATCGAGTTCCCCCGTGTCACCTGTAACACACTGGCCTAATGGAGCTGTATCCCCTCGTGACACCTGACAAGCAACCCCTCCCCCACACTAACATGCTTTAACCCAATCAATGGGCCCGAATTGGAGAGCGCCATATTTTCCGCTTGGTAGTCCACCCTGGTTCTGCAGCCCAAATTGAGCTTTGACAGACCTGCATTGACTTTATATCAGCGGAGACAGGGAGTCAAAAGCTCCCCGTTGTCCACATATTGACAAATCTTACAGCAAGCAGGCAGGCCCCTCAGAACAGATTTATTGCTTAAGGTTATATGATATAAATGCTTATCTAATATCCGTCACTCTGACAGGTGTTTTGTAGGGTCAGTATCGACAAAGTGGCTGTGCCACCTTAAACTCAAATGTGTGTTTATTGTTTTAGGCTCGACCAACACCGCCTGGAAGTTGTGTCAATACGTTTAAAGACTTAACATTAAATATGCATTAAAACTGAAATTTCTTTACAAAAGCAATAAAGTATGACAGGTTATACCGGCATTTATTATGAGCAACATTCTCTTAGTAATGACTAATGAGAAGTTGGAGAACACAATTATCGATTATGCCGTGGCGTGCTATCGTGCGTTACTCAGAATGCTAACTATGTTCTTTTTTGTTATGTTATGCTGTTTTTTTACATTATATATGTTCAGCAAAACATAATTGGGTTTCTGCCTGAGTGAATATTGTCTTACGAGTGGGTGCGCTAATATCCTAAGGAAATTATTTCACGTGCTATAGCATTTAAATACCAGATGTGAATATTTTAGGCCTGTCTGTCCACTGCATTTGGTGCAGAATTTGTGTGAGAGGAGCCACCTGGCTAATAAGGAGACTTTTGAATGATCCACATGTTAGAACTGTGTTTTCAAGATGGATGTGTGTATTTCTGTACCTGGTTACAGGTCATATTGTTTTCTACAATTTTGTCGAAAGAGGGGAAAAAAGAGATACTGTTCTTCTAGATACAGTCATTATTAACAGGAGATATTTGGTTTTTCTGTTTGATTTTTTTAAGATGAACTTAAAATGACCCCAAATTTCTGTTCTTGTTTATGCCTTGGTGAGGCATTTTGCTCTTTTGATGACATTTTTTGTGATTTTACTGCCGATGGTTCATTATTTCTCCTTTTTCTTTTAGATAAACGAACATGATATTCAGTACCAGGAGCAGCTTGGCCATGGGAATGGGGGCACTGTGTACAAGTAAGTACTGAATGCTGCTGTTACATGTCGTTTGCCCAAACAGAATTAAATCTGAAGCATTAAAATGCTGCCAGTCAAATGACGGCCTGAACCGAGCATCAGATTATTTTTTCCATTTGACTCCAGCTGTGACATTACAGTCGCATCCAGCACATCGGGCAATTACAGTTGCTCAGTAATTAACTGACAGCCTCACTTTTCACGCTCGCCTTTTGCTAGACCCGACCCCCATGTAAATCTGTCAGTTTTAGTGGAAATTCATCGGACGGGCCCTGTCTCCGCTCTTATTTTTTCCACTTCTTTATTTATTTTACGCGGTGAAGGCTGGCCACCATGCGCCAGATCGATTGTGAAGTTGAAGAACGAGCTCTATTTCCCCCATAACTCTTCCACCGACCCATTCCTGTTAGAGCTGTGATGGCCTCGGCAAGGGCTACATGACGTGGTGGCAAAGGTCACTGCTGAAATCCACTCCCCCACAAATTCAGTTTCCACCAGCCTCTGCCCCTATTGAAATACTTTATTGAGATTGAAGTATTGATCACTTCTCGAGCTAACCTTGACTTAATGTGGAGCTGTTGTCATCGAGATTGCTCCGTATAGCTTCATTCATAGAAAATTCTAGTTTTTTTGGGGAGGCATTGCTTTTGTTTTTGCTGCAGCATTTATCACAGAGCCTATATATATTTTTTTTACTTTTAGCAAAAAAAAAATTCGAATAGGTGGTTGGGTGCCAAAGTGTTCCGCTGGCCTGAAAAAGCCAATATTGCAACCCAGACAACTTTTAAATCAATCAGGCTCAGCAGAAAGCCCTCATACTCAAGCTCTCTTTCTATGGGGGGAGTGTGGGGTGAAAAAATAGCTGATTTTAATTTTTTTCTATCCTATTGTTAATGTATTTGAACATTTTTGCTGATATACACTAAAGGCATTGTGAATGAATGTACACGCTCCACATGTCTCATATACACTTAAATATTCTCTATTTAAATATAAGTATTGACAGATTTGTTGGTACCTAATGATCTTTTTAGTACTGAATTCTGCTGTGGATTATATTTTTCCCCCAACTGGCTTTAAAAGACAACCTATAAAGTTTGTTTAATTTAAGGGAAATAATTAAGGGCTCTTGGGTATTCTCCAGGGGCAGGACAAACTCTGTGTGTGTGTGTTTAGGCCGCTGATGAGCTGTCCGTTAGGACAGGTGGAGAGATGCTGAGGTTGGCAGGTTCAAAGTGAAACCGCAGGATGAAACGTATATCCTCTCCAGCACTGTGCGCTGAGGCATTGTAGGAAATGGGGCTGCATTGCCATCCATCTCCGCAGCAATGTCCCCTGTCCTCAATCACCTCTATTCTAAACACTTTTGCTTAATGTAAAACACAAACCACTTTGACCATCAAACATGCATTTTTTTATTATTATTTTTTTAACAGTGCAGCGCCTTGGGTATTAGTGTAAATTGCTTTCCTGGAAAAATAAATCACTTGGCTTTTCTATGGGGCTTTACTCTAACCTGTGCTTTACAATGTAGTGTTATTACATGTCAAGACCTGAAGTGTTGATAAAGGTATCTTTTATACACACACACACACACACACACACACACACACACACACTCACACACTTTTTACACACACAAACATTTGCCCCTCTGATTCTTTCTCTCTTTCTGCCTCATACTAAACACAGATTGGTAGATCCTAGAATACATAATAAATCACATTAATAACCTGGGACTGTTAGGTCATGGGGTTTGTAATTATTGGAAAGACATGGAAACATTTTTGGAAAATGTACTCTACATCTAATTTAAAAGCCCTCCTCATGTGAGCCTGTGAATGAATGTTTTGACTATCATGTAATTAGCCAAAATATTTCTATTGATTGAATTAGAAACATGATGCATATGTTTTAATAAAGACGTAGTTATAAGTCTGTGAGAATGTTAAAATAATCCCATTCATTGGAGAAGCTACCCTGATGTCAGATCTACCGTGCTAGTAAATACTTATTCCTCTCAAATCAACCTGACTATTACAGGCTGTGGTTTCAGAGTGCAGTCTCTATTCATCCCATATACAGGATGAGATATATGTATTATGATCAATTTTATGTCCTGAGCTGTATGCTTCACTCAAGTTTCCTGGTTTGGGCTGCCTGTTTTTTTCTCCCTGTCTAAAGACATCCATTTTAGCTGAATTGGTGATGCTAAATCACCCTGTGTGTGTTTTCACCTTGTGATGGCCCAGATATCAAGCTTGTGCCAAAATATTGCCAGAATGTGCTGTTCTGTTGTGACCCTGACCTGAATAAGGGAGGTTAACAAATGGACTTTATATTTGTGAGAACAGTTTGCAGTTTTTAGATGCAATTTGACTTTTATACAAAACAAGATGTTTCACTTCACAATTATTAAGACAAAATTACTTAAGGTATGTTTTAAAATTTGACAAAGGACAATGGGACACACATCCCACATGTTACTGCTGTCTTGTGAAAATTGCCTTCAGTTCCTACCTTTGTAAGGAACTAAAAAAACCCACACAGATTGAAGTCTTCCACTTGAATATCGATATGTTCACTCTGCACCACCATTGTACCCAGTATGAATAAATTATGTTGCATATATTGATTAGACACCCTTAACAAACAGCATTTGTTTCATAGAGGCAGCTGCTTACTGCTCCTTAGAGCCACCGTATGACACTGAAAACTGACTTTCATTGAAAAAGATTAACAGACTATAATGCTGTTTATCTGCAGCAATCTATCAGAAACATTGGCAGGAGTTATCAGGGGGGGTTCAGTCTGTACAAATGTATTACGCTGGGATGCTGTAATGATGCCCGTTTCGTTATAAAATGTATGTTTGCAGTATACTTGTTGGAATGTATATATGCCGCCTTCTAGAGAATATCTCTCTCTCTCTCTCCCTCTCTCTCTCCCCACCTCTCCCCCACGGTCTCCCTCTCCCTTTCACCCTGTCCGTGAAGTGATCTTGCTGAGCGTCTCAGGTGCGGTATGTGTGAGAGAGCTTTAGGTGCAGCCTGTAACTCAAGTCTGCGGCTGTGAACGCAGCCATGATTCTCAGCAGATGGCCACCTCAGAGAGAGCCATGAATAGTACATGACGGAGCTTTCATTACAGCACGGGCTTGAGTGTAAATAAGATACAGGGAATGGGACACGTTTACTGGGGGTCAGGGCAGAGCCGTCTGGCTAACCTTGCTCCAGTGGCAGCCCTGTCACTGTAACTCATTCTGCCCGTCTGCATGAGGTGGGTTCAGGGACGGTACATAGGGGAGCACTTCACTTATCGCTCACTCATGATAAACAGTATGACTGAAAATGCTGAGCTGAATTAGCCTTTTGGAAGTGGTGGTTGAGACTCTCCGCCGTTTCCTCCATAACATCTCTGCATACTCTGTAGTTCCACGTGTAGAATATTGGTATGGACACCAAGCTGTTCTTTTTTGGTACAGGGGAACTTTATGTTCTGTGATTAACTTGAGACACCACAAGCTCTCCTCTCGTCTCAATTAACATCCTCTGGTCTTAATTAAGAACCAGCTGTCTTGCTTAACTGGTATTGATTGCCGCTTGAAGGTAAAGTAAGACATCAAAGTTCCATATGCTGCGCTCAGGATAATTTAAAATGTAGCACACAGAGGTGGGCATGCACCTTATTCCGGTTAAATTTGATTTTGCCTGGGTTATTGTGACATAACAGAACCGGAAATCTACTCTATTCTGCATGTTAACTAGCACAGAGCTCTTCAGGTGTCCTCAGCAATGGATACCTGACCCTAGCTCATGTTTGAATGAGTGCGGGTTTAAAACAGTTTGCTCCAAAAATCACATTCCCAGTATTTTTACTTCACCTAGGGAGTTGGGTGGAAATTTAAGTGCTAACTTTCTGGATGTTTTAATGGAAGGGGAATAGGTTTCTCACAGGGGCATGAAGATAATTAAATGGTGGCCGAATCTACCCAGTGCCACTATACTTCAGAAATTTCAAGGCTTTCATCAAATGTCTAAAAAAGACAAAGGTTTTTATCAAAATGATGCTGAGGCAGAGGCCTTTTTGCATTTACTGCGGGTAGTTACTGGTCTACCCACTTAAAGGCATCATTAATTAAAGCCCTCCACTAGTTTAGAGGTGTCTGCCTGGGTAACTGAATCGTCAGCCTGGTCCACGTTAATCACCCAGCGTCTGAGCAGCAGGACGCGGGCCAGGGAGCAGTATATCTTTAGTAAACAAATGACGCAGTTTGGCAAGAGCGATATGTGCCCTGTGTGGTCCTTACCCAGCATCTGTCCCAGTGGAAGATGAGATAATGGCCTGAACCATAGTCATAGGTTATGTAAACCAAGCCGTGCCCACTGCCTCAGCCTGTAACTGAACCTAGCGGCCTGGATTAACGGGCATCATAATTAAATCATAGCGTCTTTGCTGTTAATTCGCCTGAAATTCGAGAGCAGTCTGGGGAAACACAAACAGTAGCCAGGCTGTTGTGATACGTATTGGGCTACAGAGCAAGGGGGTGACCTTCTCAACATGTGACAAGTTCTTATCTGAAAGCATCACAGTGAGGGTGCATTTTCTCAGTTAGACACATTTACTTGGCTATTGGTTGCACATAATTAACATACAAGAGCAGCAGCAATGTTTCACCCTGCTTCTGTTTGTGCTGTGTAACCAATAGCCGTGTCCAGTCCTTATGTGTCATACTTATGTTCGTTTCATTGTCCCCACATTTTAAGTATAGGTCAATTTTGTAATTTCTATTTATAGGAAAGAAATCCTTCTAAATGGTCTTTTTCTTTTCTTTCTCAACAGGGCTTACCACATACTTGGTAAAAGGGTTTTAGCAGTTAAGGTAAGATGCTCACGTTTTATTTAAAGGCCCTTATATGTATATGTCATGCATTTTTGTTGTACGTGGTTACACAGGGTTTGCTTGTGAGCACATAATTGGAAATACATTGTTTTGTACAATATGTTACCATGTATTTGGTTATGTAAGTACAATAAATGTTTATTACTGAGTAGTATGTTTGGGGGTAATTACTATGTCATAGCAACACTTGCTTCTCAGAGATTTTTAAAAGCCTTCTCCACTTATAAAGTTCTAAACTATTCCCACTGTTTTTTTTTTTTTTTACTATATGTCTAAAATCTGTATCTGAATCTGTAAATGTGGTCTTAATTGTATGTTGTATGTGGTAGAATCGATTCCATATGTGTTTTGACATTATTGGCCAATAAGCCTGATTATGATTCTCATATACCGTCTGAAGCTGAATTGTACTGGAACAATTGTATCTACAACGAGGCCAATAATCTTGACCTTCCAGTGCCCCTAGAGTGTGCCTGTGAGATTAGAGGCGAATTAAGAACACAGGGCTGTAATTTGACCTGTGACTGGCACATTTGTCTCCTTAAGTCTCAGGTCCTCTATAAGCGGGTCGAGACGTCTCTGGCAGCTATTGATTAATAGCCATGGTTCCCTGTTAGATTTTAATAGCAGCCCACTAATTGGAGGGCACAGACAACAGACTTATTATTCCAGCACTTGACTGTTGGCTGTTAAGTCTGACACAACCTCCGTAACCCTCTTTATCCCGAAGCAGAGTATCTCCCTCTTCACTCTGTCCACTTTAGTCTCCCGTCATTCTCATTCATGGCCCTTCCCTCCCTCGTTCCCTCTTCACTCGTTCCTGCTCCTTATTGCCTCTGGCCCCCTCTATCTCAGCTAAGCTCTCACATTTGCCCTGTAGTGTAAGTGATCTCGTACGAATGAGCTTTAAATAAGTGTCTTGCCGTGGCTGTTTTAATATGTGCCAGCAATTTGTATAGGTTAGTGTAGGCATGGATGACTACATTTTATTTATTTTTAAAGCATTTGGACAATGTTAATGATAGCTATTTTTAAAAAATGAAATCACTAAGCCTCGTAGAGTGTCAGGGTTAGCTCTGACCATCTGTGGCCATTATTCGTTATTCACTCTGTCTCCTACAGTGAAAAGGTCTTGTGCTTTAAAGCTGCGTTGTTTATCTTCTCAAACCTGGGATATTTGTTGGAAATTAATTACGCGTAAAAAAAAGCATGTGACTCAGAATTAAGGTAAAGTGTTCATAATTATTTCCTAATGCCGAGCTTCACTTCTTCATTCCAGCACAGCTCCCGGGCTCTTCTCAGATGAATAGCAGTGATTACACTTGTGCATTAGGGCTGCTTCATTAATCCACATTTCCATGGTTTGTGGTGCTGTTTATTCTGCCCCGCAGGTTATTCCTCTGGACATCACAGCAGAGCTTCAAAAGCAGATTATGTCGGAGCTGGAGATCCTCTATAAGGTTTTATTCTCTTTTCCTTGCTTAGAGAATTAAAGTTGGCCACATGCAGTGATCCCTAAGCCATTGCACAGTATGCCAATTGACCAATTGGTTGAAGATTACCCATTTTAAAGTTTACTTTAAATAATCAGTGTATACCAAAACACTATGGGAATATGTTAAAGATATTAAAGAAGACGAGTTTATGAAATTACTTTGAAATACACTTGACCATCAAATTTTTAGCCATAAGTTTTAAATAATTAATGACTATTTAAGACTATATTTAACTGGAATATTTGAGGCTCACATTATCTACTATAAAGCTATAGTTTGAATGCGAATTTACATTTATTTGGTAGATGATGAATGAAACTAAAATAGCTCCACACAAGGGTGGAAATTTGCACTTACAGTGATAGACTGTTCACAGCAGACCAAGTGTGTGTGTCGGGGGAAAATACTAAGAAAAGTTTGTGAAGAGTGAAAAGGCATTTTTAGTGCATCAGCCTCTAATTCCCTTGGTGACAGATTCACCCGAGCTCCACCTGAGGCATGTGGCGTGTTTACCTGGTGTCCTCTGCTGAGGCCAGTCCTGCACCGGTCACGCAGACTCGTGTGCCTGGTGGCACATTAGGCAGGGTCATTTGACTCACTGATGAGGCTCTTTAGAGCCCTGTTCAATAATTCAGTCTGTCCTGCCCTCTTCCTCCCTCCCCTGTCTGTCCACCGCCATCAGAGCGATGGCAGGGCACAAAACCGCAGAGCCTCACGTATCAACCGGAGTGAACGTCACACCATGCAACGCTTAACTAAACACGTACCTTTCCAATGAGCATCGTTGTCATTGCCAGTGGCATCTTTTTTTTTTTTTATTCCATAGCACCAATGATATTTGGCCTGCTTGCCTGGACACCTTGTTCCAGTTCATATTTTCTTTGTTGAAAGCAACTGCAGTAGAGACAGCTAATTTCCCTGCACACTGTATACATTATTAATAATGTCGCTTTCTCAGCATTACCTCGACTGTGTACTTAATTCAAACTTTGTCTGACTTTCTTCTTTTCTTTGCAGTGTGACTCGCCTTACATCATAACTTTCTACAGCGCGTTCTTTGTGGAGAACAGAATATCCATATGCACTGAATTCATGGACGGTGAGACCGGTTTTACAATTATAATTTTCAAGTGTACACAATAGTAAAATAAACTTTTGTTTAGACATTAGTTTTCTCATAACATTAAGTGCAGAACCAGTTATTAGCAGTCGCACTGCCCTGTGACTCTTTTGGCTTTAAATAATGCTGCATCTGTAGGGGGCTCTCTGGACGTATACAGGCGAATCCCAGAGCACGTGCTGGGCCGCATCGCAGTGGCTGTAAGTTTACATCTCTTTATGCACATTCATCCATGTCACAAAAAAACGATCAGCACGGCAACCTCCTTTATCTGCAGGGTTAAAATATTAAAGTACTTGACAATATTGCATGCATTGGTTTTGCCAAATGCTCTGCGGGGACAGTTGTGATTGATGGCTGTGGGTTTACTTCATAATGAACATTAAAGGATGCCGGCCATTAAAAGTGTGTCTTTTTTTATAGTGGTGCTGTGGCTTCTACAATGCCTCCATTTTCGACCTTCATTATCCTCTCCTTCCTCTCTTCCTTTCATTTCCCCGTAATCAAACATTGATGGCTATTTAGTCAGTGTTAATTCTAATTCACAGCTTTCCCCCTCTCCTCCCCGCTCCCTGTCAGACCTCTTAATTATCTGGATAAAGGCACCCAGGAGGTGCTCTCCAGTTATTGGGCTTCTGCTCCACTCCTCGGTCTGCCTTTGAGCTTAGTCAGAAACCAGACGCCTCTCCCACGTTCCCAGAAATTAAAGTGAGAATGAACGAGTGGGCGCTCTGTGGATACGATGGTTAAGATGGATACGATGATTTGTGGAACAGTGGTGGCCTAGCGGTTAAGAAAGCGGCCCCGTAATCAGAAGGTTGTCGGTTCGAATCCTGATCCGCCAAGGTGCCACTGAGGTGCCACTGAGCAAAGCACCGTCCCCACACACTGCTCCCCGGGCACCTGTCATGGCTGCCCACTGCTCACTCACTCAGGGTGATGGGATAAATGCAGAGGACAAATTTCACTGTGTGCACCGTGTGCTGTGCTGCTGTGTATCACATGTGACAATCACTTCACTTTCACTTTTCCTGTTTTCTGTTGTTTCATGTTATGGTTTCATGTTTGACCGCAGGTTGTCAAGGGTCTCACCTATTTATGGAGCCTGAAGATTTTACACAGAGGTGGGTCTTTCTACACCGAGGGCTGTTACCTCTACATTTAATGTGACGTGTGTGTTTTTTTTTTTTTGACCCCTCGTACTCAACTCCATAGATGTCAAGCCTTCCAACATGTTGGTAAACACACGGGGGCAGGTGAAGCTCTGTGACTTTGGAGTCAGCACTCAAGTACGTCCCTTCCTGTCTTCATATGTGTCTGTGTTACAGGGAGGGAGGCAGAGTGATGCAGCCTGTGTGGACGATCGTGATTGACTCCAACAGTCAAAGTAGCGTTTGGCTGTCAGAGCCCTTTTGTTGAACGCTTCTCGCGTTGTGCGGCGCGTCCTCTGGGGACTGTCTCTTTGAGTTAACTCACCCCTGTACCTCAGATTGCGGCGCCTCTGTGGCTCAGACCGATCCAGCTGTTGTAATTACTACATTCACAAGCAACGCCACCACTTCATTGATATGCATCTGAGGCCACAGCGAATGCTTGTCTGGGAGACAATAGCGAATAGTGAGAGGGGTGGGGTGGTGCATCGAGCGGCACCAGGGACGGGCCTGCCACCTCCGTAAATGCAGGAGGGCAACAATAGCCACCCATCATTCAACCATACGCACCAATTTTAATTAATTTTCATTCCCCCTACTCCTTGGAGGACCACGGTGCTGGTGACCCCTGGATGAGGGGGCTGAAAGCAGGCTTGGGTTCCACCCCCCCCTCTGCCTGTAGGAAGGTCAGTGGCTCAGAGTCTCTGCGCAGGACCCTCTCTTGCAAACGCGGCACGCCGCCAGGGGAGCCTGCTCATTATCCCTGGCCTGTCATTGATGGCATGTTCCATTGTGCTGCCTCTCCTCGGTGCGCCCCATCCCACCTACTCGAGCCCCAGTGGGCCACACGTGTGTGCGCATGTGTGCACCGAGAGCAGGCGAAAAATAACAGCCCATACATTTCGGGAGATGGTTATCGGTCATGAAGATGTTCTGAATACTGTCTCCCCCATCGGCACCACCCTGGCCTCCCACTGCGGTCTTCTGAGGTCACTCTTCTAGATCTTTTTTTTTTCAGCTGTCAAAGTGCTCTGAGAGTTGGAGGAATTGTTCCATTTAATATTTGTGTTGTCAGTTGCCCACTTTCCCCACTTCTGTAATGTCCACGGTAATAATTTGTATGCATTTTCTTATGACTGCAGCACAACAAATTCTGTCACAATATTGCCTTTCACCAAGAAGCACATAATGGCAACGTGATAAATCATTTAACGCGTTTCCTTGTTTTAAAACAGCTGGTGAACTCCATCGCTAAAACATATGTCGGCACCAACGCATACATGGCGGTAAGCACGACTCATTTCGTAGTGCAGCTCTTCAAAGTTCGAAGAGCGCTCTTGATCTTGTCAAATGGACTTGAACTGTCAGCATTACTCACCCCCACGGTGCCCTCTATCAATTGCCCAGCAGGTGTGAGAGTGTGTTATTTGTAAATGAATTGATGCCACGTTTCCCTTTGTAGCCCACAGGGCCGTGGTCCTGCTTGTCCGTCCGCCCCCTCTGATGCGTGCATTAGCTAAATTAGTCTTCTCGCGGCGAGCTGGCCAGGTAGCTGCCCAGATGTAATTGGGGCGGGCCTGTAGATTAAACCGAAAATAAGACAATGCTGCGGCTGAACAATGTGCTTGATACAGATCACACGGGGAGCGGAGTGGGCCGTAATTACTCTTTCACTCTTCACTGGGCCCGAGCACAGCAACACACGCACGGCTCACTCGCACGCCCGCTTTCAGGCACTGAAACACGGTCAATCCGGGACATGTGCACCAACATGAGCACTCAAAACCACTTTTAATTGCACTTTAGCTAACTGTTTTTTATTTCTTCTTATTATTATTATGAAATGTATAATAGTTCAATGAATTATTGAAATGTATTAAATGAATGAAATGTATTAAAGTTTCAGTAAACTCATTATGTAGTGTATATGATGTATATTATGTTCATTAAATAGGGAATTAGGCCAAACCTCCAATTACTTTACTTAACCCTTCAGGTCTAACTGACCTGTATTTTTTTCCATTAGCCCGAGAGGATATCTGGGGAGCAATATGGCATCCACTCGGATGTCTGGAGCGTCGGGATTTCGTTCATGGAGGTAAACGTTGCAAGCGGAGGCTCGCTCTCTGTTTCAGTGAAGGTTACACAGAGACAGTCCTCGGTAGCAGTGAAACATCTTCCGGCCACCCTCCCTGATGGCAATTTTTCAATACAGTAGAAACAATTGGCTCCAGATGTAGCCGAGGGCTCGGGTGCTAGCATGTGTGAGTTGTGTGGGTAGTCCCTGCAGGCGGGCTGTCCAAACAGATGTTGGCCCACAGCAACGCATGGATCATTCTTACAAGTTCCCACCGACTGCTGTAAAGAGCAGAGCACAAAAGTGCACCGTGTTCATTGCTTCTCTCTTTTTCTTTACTTCCTCCCCTGCCATCCACTTGATTCGCTTTGTAGGCACTTTCCTCTGTGCTTTGAGTAGGTCAGTGGGTCGTTCTGAAGAAGCTGGCCCATGACTGCCTTGCCTTCTGTGGCTATAGTGAGTGTGGTGTGTTTCTGAACCGCTTGTTGTAGTTGCATCAGTTGTTTGTGAGCCGAGGAGAAACTGAGATTGGGAGTCAGCGTGGCAGAGCGCTATCAATCACTCAGCCACCAGAACTCTCTGTAATTAGAGTGCCATAATCTTGCTCTGGGTCTACTGTACTGTGTGTATGTGTGTGTGTGTGTGTGTGTGTGTGTGTGTGTGTGTGTGTGTGTGTGGGGAGGGGGGTTCAGGACATGAAACGGGTGGGCTGTCAATGGCGGCTCAGGCGAGTTACCTTGTGAAATAACGTTTTGATTTCAGTATTAAATTTGCCATGCTAGTAGTTCTCATTGGCATTATTGATTCTCAATTTGTTACTGTCAGGGACTTTGTGTGGCTCTGACAAATGACATTGCTTCCTACCCATTTGCTGTATCAATACACTTGAATATCGCAGTCATAATGGAAATTGATGGAACAGTTCCGAATACATTGTCCCACGCAAGTTTTTTTTTTTTCTTTTTAATTGCTTCAACTTCTGACGAAGTTGATGGTGAAAGAATCTTCCTGCATGTATATTAAATGTTGGGCTTGAATCCTATGAATGCACATATGTACATGGCCTGGCCTGACTCTGAAGTTGGGAGAAGCTGTGAACGGGATTTGCTTTTGTTATTGCTTTCAATGCCCCCTGCTTCTGTGGAGCCTGTCTCCACATCTCCGTCCTTCATCTCAACAGGGTGGCTTTGGTTGGTTATTAGCTAATTGCGGAGGTTCTTTGAGAAGCACAGTTTGCAGGTGGCACCATGCTGCTTAAAATGAGCACCCTTAATCCAGTTGAAGCAACAGCTGCTGTGATCTCTAAACCCACCAATTCAGGAACTACTTGCTCGGCTGTCATTATTTAAATGGAAAATATATTACCTTTCGCATATTGTGGGCTGTCATTCTTCTGATTGTTTTTCCCCTCCATCATCAAACATCAGGGAACAAAAAAGCACATTACTGACAAACATTAATGACATTAATGTGTACCTTTATATCACATAACATTTCTTAATTTTAGTGAGTATACCTTGCATTGCAGAATGTAATTTATTCTTTATTTGTCTTTGCAGTTGGCTCTGGGTACATTCCCTTACCCACAGGTAAGTTGCTTCAAAAGTTACTTAACCACTTACTGTACACAGACTAAACTGAAACACACGGATTGTAAGTTTTTATGTCTATGAGAAGTGTTTATTTTCCGATAATGATGATTCGGACATCCAAGGTCATAAATTAATATTCTGTCTTATAAAGCAAAAACTGTTCTGTTGTGGGGTCTGTGTATATATGTATGAAACCACAGACATTTATCTATATTTCAGAACTTCATTGTACTAATTCTTATGTTCTGCAACAATAATGTTCATGTTTCAAACATGGAAATTCATCTAATGGATAAAATGGGTGGGAGGTGTACTTTTGCAAATGCTTACACTACCAGTCAAAAGTATGTGGACAAAACTTTGGCGGTTGTGGAGGCTAAGATAGAGGCCAATTTAGGAAACATATTAAGTTTTTTTGGAAAGCAGGAGAAACTGAAGTATATTTGATGAGTCATAGTCACCTTTTTACCTTATTTTACTTGACTTTTTACTAGAGGTGGCCATAGATTAATTTTCTTAATCTAGATTAATCTAACTGTAATCTTGGAATTAATCTAGATTAATCTATAGTAAACTAAATTAATCTAGATTCTAGATTAATCTACATTAATCTACATTAATCTAGATTCAAATGGCTCATTTGAATTCTGTCGAAGGCATTCAGAATATGTGTGCTACCCAAATAATGACTAAAAGTAAGTCTTTGAGAACAGGTTTCTCAAGCCAGGTGGCGCATTAGACCAGGGGCTCATCTCCTGTTTCCAAAATGCATCACAAACTGCTTGAGAAAGCTGTTCTACTATGATAGTTGGTGATGAAAATAAATTATGTTCAATAAGATGTACTTGTGTTTACCAACTGTTTATTCAGTTAAATAGCTGCATCCATGTTACCACGTCACGTTTGATGTGGTAATTTCACAGTTCGAAGACTCGTTCTCGCCCCCTACAGTGCAATTCGGCTAGGTATACATCCGCGCTAAAATATCAAGGTGAAAGTCATCATAGTGTAGCGGTTCTTCTTCTGCGTTGTGTAACTTTTTGATTTCATTTCTTGAACCGCAAATGATACCCAAGATACCCTGACACCCAAGAGATTTTCTGTGCAAAGTGTATTCTGTACAAAAAGCAAGGTCGCGTCAGAACATCATGTCAGAACATCGCGTCACACATCGCGTCTTTCTGCACCTCTCTCTACAATATACAGTATTAAAAGAACATAAAAAAAATATTCACAAAATAACACACATGCAAAGTATTCCTAATATGTACATAAATTAAAATGAAGGAAATAACTTTTGGCACACAAACCACACGCACCTCTCACAGCTCACGCCATGAGTCCAAGAGACCTGAACCGGGTCTCAAAAACAAAATAAAAGTCTTTAGGAAATAAGAAATTAAAAGACACAAGAAAGAAGAAATATACTTATAAATCTAGTGTAACCATTTAACTCTGGCACAATAGCTTGCGTAGTATAGACCCAGCTCCCAACCCAACTTTGTGAATAGATTATCGCCGATAAGAGTCTCACGTTAACGCAGCACGTTTTTAATTGCGCGATAAGAGTCTCACGTTAATGCAGCATGTTAACACCGATAACAGCCCACCACTACTTTTTACCTACTTACTTTACTTTACTTTGTTCACTATTTTCAAAAGCCACTTCATGAGATGCTCAAAAACAGTGAATGACTGAATGAGAAAGTGTTCAACAACAACCCAAGTGTGTGTGAAGTGTGAAGTGTTGCCTTTACAGCAAAATTTAGCTGCTTTGGAGTGACTCCAATGCTTTGTTTGCTTTTTTTGTTGTTTATTACTTAATCTCGTGTGTGTTGATTAAATTAAATTAAAGGACATTATTAGTATTTAGAATGTTGTTATCATTATTGTTATGTCTCCAAATCCCCAAATACAATTAGATATCTCAAACATGGCATTAAACAGATTAATCACAGGTTACCAATGTTTACATACAGACCAATGGAAGATCTGCAGTTCTGCATTTTTGTTGGTTCTGTTCCTCCACCAGATACAGACTTTTAGGTTTTATGTAATCATGATTACACACAGCCAACCTACCCACATCTGTTGATGACCTAGTGGATTTGAGAGTCTCATCAGCTCTTTAATTAGATACTAATTGGGGATTTCTGTTGCTAATCTTATTCTTGGAATAGTGGCCCTTTAATCTCTGCTGAATCAGAATGGTCCACCTCAATGCCAGTGAAACACACTTAATTTATAATATTCTGGAAATATGATATCCCTAATTATGTCACAAATTATGCTGGAAATGTGATAACTAAAATATCTGTAGTTATTTCAGAACTTTTGTATTTGTGTGGTTTTTGAGAGCAGTATGTGTTCATATTGTGAATATTATTTAACCTAATTTATTATTTGCCATTAAACATAATTTTTTTAAATTGCTGTATTTAAGATTTAGATTAGTGGTACGTTGTGATTAATACCCTTTATCCTGTCAGCAATATCTTATTTTAAATGGCTAATTGTACAATAGTTCATGATGGCCATTTACCTTTTTACTTTAGTTAAACCTCTTCACCTCTAACATGGAAAAATTGATGTATTTTGATGATAAAATTGACATCGACTCTATTGTACACTTCATGAACATGTCCTAAACATCGTAAAGGCTTTTAATTTATTGAGCCAATAAATTAGAAGGGGTAACAATTTGTCTAAATAATAATAATTGGTTTAATGTCTCTTTAGGGAGTTTTATATTAATGGATATCAGCAAGACAATCAACACCTTGAGAGTGTAATTTTGTGCACAATTAATCATTTTCATGGTGATTTTTAATGCATAATGTTTAGACATGGTCTTGAGACGGGTGAATGTGCCTCTCCCCCGGTTACTTGAGCATGTGGTAATGACATGAAACTTTCTCTGCCCTTACCCTGGTGTGTGTGTTTGTGTGTGTGAGCACATGTGCGCTAGTGCATCTTTGTGTCTCTGATTGTGTGTGCGTGCGGGTGTGTTAGGGCCTGGGGCATGTCTCATTTGAAAGTACTTTCACTCTCCGTTCCCGCAGCAGCTATTAACACTGCCATTATCATGCTAATCCACCATGTATTATTACATAAACTAATGTATGCACTCTCACTGTGTTGGCCTGCACACATTGAATAATAAGAGGAGAAATGGGATCTGCCTGTCCCTGCTCTCTTATTATTTGGATATTATTTAGATTTTATCCACTCCTCCCTGCTGCTGTTTTGGCATCATGCTGTTGTTTGTTTCGGACATTTTCTCGCTCAGATCTGAACCGCTTTGTTCTTTTAGCAACAAGCCATCTTGCACAGGCATTCTGTTTGCAAAGGGAGAAATTGATTTCTTGTTAATTACATACGTATCACATAGCCTGTAATAGCTTTGCTGCATCTCTGTCCTGATGAACCAGGCGAGAGCTGGAACGTGGGAGCACCATGCTGGCCTGCAGTCAGGGAAGTGTAATGAATATCCGTGCAGCTAACAGACCACGCTGCATCATATCGACGCACTCGCTCTTTAAGGCAATTAAGACATTTTCAGTGCAAACAGGAAGCGTTCTGCATTATTTATAACGGTGGTGGGATAGCGTACGCTGCCTTGACGTGTAGTCTTAAGAGCACGTCTGAGGGATCAGATGTCTCTATGGTGGCTTCACGGACCGCGACGTTCCACTCGAGAGACTCTCTAAAGAAGTGCTGGCAGTTCCTTGGACCCAGAACTCGGCTAGTAACACACGCTGAACAAGGCAATACAAACAATGGAGCAGTATAGCTCATACAAAATGGCAGGAAGCAACCATGTAGTAATTAGGAATGTTAATCGATTAAACATTTTAACAAATTAATCGCACAATTTGTAATGATTTGATTACAATGAATTCTTAAGTGTAAAGCTTGCTTTTATACATATTTAAAACTATGACAGAGAGAAGTGAGGGAAAGAGGCTTAGACCGGGAGTAACAGGGAGATGATCTGGTCATTTTTAGAAACTAAACACCCGGCACACTCAGACTCAAAATTGAGTGCAAATTACTTACTTTTAATATTAACATTCCCAACTAAGGGATGATTCAGATTATCCACCCAAGATAATGTTTGCACCTCTGTGTGTGCCTGACAAAAGATGCATCCTGATGCAGGCGCAGGCACAGTGCTGACACAGACCAAGTGCGTCTCCATTTGGAAATAATGTAAATTCAAATGCAAAAGATCAACCCCTTATTGGTCAGACCCACACAGGAAGTAAACAAAATACAGCTGCATTAAATGTGTTAAGAATGTAGAAACTAATCACAACGATTGATACATTCATTTCAACAGCCCTAGTGCTAATTTCTCTATAGTGACCGGAAGTAAAAAGAAAGTAGAAACTTTTTTTATTATTATTTAAATCTATTTCTCCCCAGTTTTGGCAAATAGAGCCACAGGCATTATGGTGGAGCGTTACATGTTTTCACACCCCATTAATTTATTACTTCTCCCCCCTCTCTCTCGCGCTCCCCCTTCCCCCCTCTCTCGTTTTTGCTGGCTCTCCCCATTGCCTGGTATCTTTAATTTTCATTTGCTGCTGAGATTGAGGGAGCAGGAGAGAAGGGAGGCTCCCCGCTGCTGTAGCGATTTTCATCTTGTTGTTAATTTTCCCTGCTCCATATGGCACTGCAGACAGTTCACCTGCAGGCTGTAGCGCAGCGCGCGGCAGCGAGCAGACTTCCCCGGGCCGGAGCTGTCACTTCCACCAGCCCCGGCATCTGTCTGAGCGCAGCGCGCCCACCGCACTCACGACAAATTAGATGCACCTGAGACTTGCAGGATCTGGGTGCTTCCTGACAATCCGGGGGGCTTGAAGGGCAGCGGAGAACGTTGGAGGGGGGTAACAGGGAGCTTAGGGAGTGGTTCCACCACCATCCGAAAGGGTTTTTGCGTTTAAGCTGTACCCTCAGAACCTCCATCCCACCCCCATCTGTCCTACATGGACGCTCGTGAGGTTGGGGCCACCAATCCAGAGCACGGGGGTTTTCATCCTGCCTTGCCATTGATTATAAAAGGCTCCTCTTAATTCCATTTCACCCCATGTTGTGATTAATTTGCATTCTTTGTCAGGAGTTAATGGAGTTTTTTTATGGCTCGCTCCGAAAATCTTTGAAGACACTAGAGTTGATGTGATGTGTATACAGCCGCCAGCGAATTGCTTTCTGATTGATTTGTTGCCTTTGTGCGTTCTGGCTGTTTTTGTTTTTCTTGATGTATATCTCAAATTGTTTTCTTCCTCGCTGGATTAAGTAGATTACACTCTGATGTGTTTACTGTGTCTTATTCAAATACTTCCTGCTATTTCTGATACATTTTTCTTTTGTCTGTCACCAACGCAGGTTTCTTACTATAAACTGATGCTTTATTATCCATGGAAAATGTTGTATTTCTTGTTGCAACTCCAACTTAAAAAGTAACCTTGCTTCTTCGTATAGTAGTCTGCCAATCAAAAGTGTGCCCTTCTTAAGAAAGAGATATACGCATCTTTCTTTAGTTACCAGTACTGTGTAACGAAAAGCAGGACAGTCACTCAAATATTTAACTATTATACTTAATTGCACAATGAAATCTGTGGATGGCCAAGATTCTGTTGGATGCGTTGCGGTGTGCCGTTTTGAGTCAGCTCCCTTGCTAAACAGCTAAACAACTCCCTGAGCCAAGCATCCCTTTAAGATTCTTCTTAGACCCGTGTGGCAGGCGTGCAATTTTACAGCTCCACATCTTCATACAGGCTGGAGGGTAGAAGAGGAGTGCTATGAAATTAACATGCTGCTTCTTTTTCCCCCACAATAAATGAGAGGCAGGCTATTAACACTTGTGTATTTTCATTATGTAAATGGTGTTAACACATGCCCACAAATTGCCACCAGGGTTGCAATAATTTTCCCTCAGTGATCTTAATGTGTCCAAGTGAGTCGTTTTGATTATGACATGCTAATTACATATTACCTTTTTCCCTCCCTGTCTCACTGCTTTACAGATTCAGAAGAACCAAGGATCTTTAATGGTAAGTTTTTATGAGGTTTCAGGGGAGGCGGGGGATGCTCCTGACGGCAGCATTTCTCTCTCGCTTGAATGCCTCGTTTTAAACTTCCTCAATTGCCTTTCGCTATAAAATAATACACAAGCCCTTTAACTGCCAGCATTAGATGAGATTCCATTAGAAATAATACATTCAAGAGCCAATGCATTTTTTTTCCCTCCACGAGTTTTTGTGCATTTGATTAATCTGAATAGCTACCTTTTATTGCATTAATGATTGTGTTGCCGGAGCACTGTAAGGATATTGCATGTTCCCTAATACATTTCCCCCCCCCCTTCTTCTCCCCTCTGTCTCCCATTCAAGCCTCTCCAGTTATTGCAATGCATTGTTGATGAGGTGAGTCGCCCGCTTATGTGCTTTCGCTCCTAAAGTCATTCCTAATGGAGTGGAAAGCTTATATTTTGTTTCCTAATGAAGCACAGTGCTCTAACAGCTCTGCTCACTGAGCGCACCTCCGCCTCCCCAAAACTGCCCTGAGCCACTGGGCCTGACCAGAACACAGGCCTAGAACCGGGGTGCCAGAACAGACCAAGATGGAGCCGCAAGCTGGAACCGAGATTTGTAAAGGGTGGGGAATAAGTAAACAGAGCTGTTAGACTTAAGTTATGGATTCATTTTTTTGCTCAGTGTGCATCGTGATACTTAGAAACTTTGTTTTTTGGTCCGATTCTGAAAATAATGCAACTTAATAAGCGTAACTTTCTTTGACAACACTATGCACACGGTTGTCTCATACTAGGTAAGGGGAAACACGACACACACAGACATGCACCAGGGGTAATGTAGCATGACCGGGCTCAGACCACTGGGCTTTTAGGCCACTCACTGTGTGGTATTAACCTTGACCTCGAAGATACGTTGAAATGCGTTCCTAAAACCTTGACATACTTTCTGACCCTGATATACAGAACTCTTAACACTCAGCCGGGTTGGGGACAGATAAAACTGTCTGCAGCAGTTCCGTCTTAAATTCTTCAATGAGATTTTGTGTACAGCGTTTTATTAATCACATCCCAGCTGCTGTTCAGTTACATCGACGGATTAAAAATGCATGTGTATGTGTGTGTGTGTGTGTCTGCAAATCGACTTTTTCCGTGCTGGTCTTCAACTAGGTTGGGCCTGGAATATCTAAAAGTAACTTCGGGAAAGTAGGCCAACTGGCGTTTCCCTGCGCCGCTAATTAAAGTCTAAATCTTGCGCAGTTTAACTGATATGTTGGGATCGAGGTCTTGCAGTATTTAACTGCAATTGAGTAAAATGATCACTTGTGTAACTGTTTGATTCAATGTGCTCTTTACTCCTGTGTGTATAATTACTAAGTCATTTTCATTAATGACTGATGAGCGTGCGTGTGTGTGTGTGTTTTGAATATGCGAGCAGGACCTTTCTCTCCTCTGCTTTCTGCTTCAGCTGCTTGCTGACACATGCTAATAACAAAATGCCAGGAGAAGAGGGGAGGGGGTGCTGTAGCCACACATTAAACATACTGGACTTGTCCTTTCACATATAGATTGTGCGTAATTAATAATTAAGCGGTTGCAGTTGTAATGGGTTGACCTCCCTGAACTGTTCATTACTCACTCGGCAAAGGCATCACTCAAACTATTTTTTCCCGTCGCCCTTCCCTGTTTTCCCCCCTTGGCGAGCGAGCTCTGCAGTCGCCACCTACATTCCAGCTGACCAAGGGCTTATTAAGAGCCTGCACTAAATTAAAACTTTCAGGCTGCAGACAGAGAATGAAAGCTATTAACTCCCTGGGACCCACTTTGTGGAGTAATCCAGTTCAGATGGTCTGAGGGAGAGAGAGAGGGAGGGAGGGAGGGAGGGAGGGAGAGAGAGGAGGTACACTGAGAGGCGAATTAGAGAAGACGAGTAGTGTAACCTGAGCAACTGTCCCCCAGAGAGAGGAGAGGACAGCCATCTTAAAAATATTGTCATCTGTTTAAAAACAATGGGTTTGCCACAGGGGATCTGTGTAGGATTGCTATGGTCTGAAAATACCAACAGCATCTTCTGATACCGCCCCCAGGTCTTGAGTGACAGTAGTTCAAACAACATCCAAGAGGAAGTTGTGTAAAAAAAGACCATTAGAAATGTGAAATGAGATAATAACAAAATAACTTTTTACATCTCTTTTATACACCTAAGGAAATAAACAAATACATTTAATAAATAATCTAAAGTCTACGGACATTGTTTGCAAATCCTATTTATGAATCATTTATGTTTTTTATTTAAATAAATACAATTGGTACATTATTAACTAATGAGTAATTAGTTAAACATAATCATTGTGTGTAATCGTGTATTTCTCCCAAATTTGAATGAACTAAAATTAAAGGTTTCAAATGCATATAATATATGCATATTTATGTATTTGTTTAAATAAAAAAAAAAACAAGAATAGCATTCTACTTAAGTAAGGGTTTGCACTCTGAGTAGTGTTTTTATTGGGGCTGTGAGTGATGGGACCGAAACCTTTATTTTGAATTTGCCTTTGTTTAGGTTATGGCTTTAAATTCTGTTCTATCAAAGTTGGCTGTTTATGCGGCGCTGGACGTCCTAATGAAATTTTCATGTGTGAGCGTACACGGAGTCCGGCTCTTTTGAAGCCCCCATTAATATTGGTGTGAGTGAAGGTGTTTTGGCCACGGCTAGAGGGGTGCACAGTTGCCATGGGACCGCGGGGATAAATAAGCAGCCGGCAGCGCGGCTCCCTGGGGCTCAGGTGAGGGTGGAATAAACACACAAATGAGCTGCCGCAGACGCGAGCGCTGCAGCACACGCCGCCTTTGTCCATCGACGACTCTTCTTAACTCTCTTATTGCTCTTTGTCTCTCACTTTCTCTCTCTCTGTCTGCCTTTCTCTCTCTCGCTCCATCTGTGTCTGGTAATTTGGCTCTTTGTGCGGTGCTGCCGAGGACACCAGGGCCTGTCGGAGAAAAGCGCGTATCTACAGCCTCTCGCTTGGACATCTGTGGATTTTGTGCTCCTTTTCTGTTTTGAAACCTTCTAATTTTGTTCTAGTTATTTGCAGAATAGAAAATGACACCCTAATAAGGCTGCCTCTTAATTTTCACCGGTGTAATTACTGATCTAATTTTCACTGATAATTGGTGGCTGGCAATTACATGTATATTTACTGCTCATATTGTTGGGCGAGTAGGCCCTGGGTTTGTGTCTGTTTGTAGTGTCTGGTAATGACGGCCACCGCATAATACAACGACGCTTTCATCATCAGCGTCGTCGTGCTCCCGGAGCCACATCAAAGCGCCGGCCCCCCTCCCGAGCCGTAATGAATACATGCATGTGTGTGACACAGTTGTGTGCTGGGGAAATTGTTTGGTGCTCTCCAACGTCGTGTACAGCGAGGCGTGGCGCCTGCAGCGCCGGAGGGCCTGGATGTAATGATATATTGCTCATCGAACCGTCTGCAGCCCTCTAAAGCACAGTGAGATTAGAATAAGGCATTCCTTTGTTAATTTAAATAGGTGCATGTATCATACTTTGCAGGGTACTTGGAGCAGAATGTCAGGAAAAAAGGAAAGCTGCCGAAAGGTATTTTTAATAGCAAATGAGATCAAATGAAGGGTTCAATCCTCTTTATATATTTTGTCGTGTGTGTGTGTGTGTGTGTGTGTGTGTGTGTGTGTGTGTGTGTGTGTATATATATATATATATATATATACATACATACATACATACATACATACATACACACACACATACATAAAAACAGCTCCTGGGCTGTACATGCTGCTAGTTTTAATGAGGTGGTGTTACAGCTTATTTTCATAATATATACTGGCCGTTTACGCTGAGCCCAACCATCAATTTTCATGCTTCACTTACAGTGGCTATAAAAATACAGTAATTCAGGTAAATTTAATTTTTCTTTCATGCCATTTACTCAGAAGTGAACTGTATAAAGTTAAATTCGCAAGGGTCTTTTACCACTAATTGGGTTCTGCTGTTCTATTCTAATTTCCAGAAATGTTGCTTCTTGCCGCCCCCGTTGTCTATATTAATTGATAGCTGAAATCGCTAATCAAACGGCTCACACTGTCAATTGTAACATGTGAATGTTTGTTGGGCTACTTGGGTTGTGTTTTCATTATACAGTAAAGTGCTGCCCATTTAACAGATCTTCTTCTGCCATCACCATGGCAGTTGATGATTTAAACAGGTTTTGTGGTCCCTAAAGACATCTCTTCCATTTCTTGTCCATTGCCAAGTAATGTCTTGTTTTTCTTGTTATTATGTAATGGTAGATCAATATTTAAGAGTTGCCATTGGCCTTTTCATGCCCTCCTTGACCTCTGTTGCTCTTTTTTTTTTTTTTTCAATTCTTCTGTTTTCTCTCTCTTTGAGTGATGGGCTTATTTTAAATGCTCAGACACTAAATTGCTTGTGTACTTATTTATTGGTGCTTACTGAAATTTCTCTGCATTTAGAATTTTCAATCTGCTGGTTAATGTTCCAATTAAATCTCCACTTTAAGATCCAGTTAATAAAAAAAACTGGATTGTTTGAGTCTAATACCGCTTATTTTGTTGGCCTGCTCCAGCAGTTCACTGATCTACGTGTTGTTCCGTACACAGGCCGTGATGGTTTGGATGCTCTGGAGTGGAGAGCGTGCTCTGGGGTGGCATAATGAAGAGCGCTACTCAGGCCTGATTGGATGGTGTTACTCCCTCTGCTGCAATTATGGGTTGGGGGGGTTTGTCAAGAGTTTCTGAAGCACATCTGTTCTACATGATACGGCTCACAGACCCTGAAAAGCTTGCACACAGCCGAGTCGTCCTCTCTGTCCATGCACTCACTAGCACACACACACACACACACACACACACACATACACACAGTGTAGACTGAGATGGACGGAATTTCCATTCCTAGGCTTTACTTTTCTAGAAATATATGAAAGTGAAAATTGTGATATTAGTGGATTAGTGGGTGACATCTTTGAGGTGATTCCCATCTTTTACTGTACTCCTCTGAATGTCCGTCCCACATTGGCTCCATCTGAACTTGATGTTTGTGGAGTAATTTCTACTCCTCCTGCGATGTGTTGGTGATGGCCTTTGCCCTACTTCATCGTCCACCGGCCCCCGTTGTCGCTTCCAGTGAGGCAGATTGAGGCAGTCTCTCCTGGCCTCAATCCCTGACTTTCCTCACTTTCTGCTCCCCTTTCTGTGGTCTGTCTGGCACACTGTGACACACTCCTCCATCTCTCAGCCTCTCTCTCTCTCTTCATTATGACTCAGAGTTCCCTGTGTTCCTTCCTCACTTCTGTGCAGATATTATATTGCATTCTGTATTGTGCCAGTCCAACAAAAGAAGGGGTTCAGGTGCCCCTTTTTTTTGCGCGGCAGACCCGGTACAATGCCCCGTCATTTATTTGAAAATCCCTAATCAAGGTCACAGTTTCCTGGGAAATGTTTTTGGGTAGCCATGTGGCCTAATTTCATTGCCTCCTACAACAGACAATGGGAAGCAATTGTGTGAGCCTTTTCTTTTGAGATCCAGTTTTATATCATTGATTGAGAATTAATTGTTTCTGAGCTGTAATTACTTATTTCATCGCTGCATTTCATTAAATCTGTGGAAACAAATGAGGATCATTTAGCTTTGGCAATTGCTTAATTGCAGTCAAAATTTCATTGAAAGTTAAAATGTTGTTATTTATATTGGTTAATATGAGTCTCTGTTTTATCACCATTTTCTGTACCTTTGTGTTCCAGGAACCTCCGGTCCTGCCTGTGGGCCAGTTCAGTGATAAGTTCGTTCACTTCATCACACAGTGGTAAGTATGTTTTGTAGAGTCACCTTAGTGCTAATAAAAAATTGGAGTTAACATATGAGTGGTGCTTGGCTTATCGTATGCTTTTCTTTCCTGGTTTTTAAAAAGATCTAAAAACAATGAAATGACAAGAACCTCAGAATATTGTTGTATTTTATAGACTAGGCTCCACTGCATATCATAGTTGTGCGACCCTGAACTGATCCTCCACCCTGTTAATGTGTGCTTCTGAAAAAGACTACAATTACATTTCCAATTTTAATGTTATCGAGTTTATTCCACCCAGTTAGACTCTGTAATGAAGGTTTGTCCACACAACTAAGTTTAAACTTTTTTTTTTTTTTCACATAACAAAGAGTTACCAAGAGTTGGTAAATGGTAAGATGGCTAAATGTAGATCGGTGAAGGAGCTATGGCTATCCTGCCAGCATGGAACTTCTAATATAATAAACTATGTTATTCCAAAAAATATGTACCCACAATTGGACCAGCAGTCTCTTAACTAATATGCATATACATTCTGCAGAATGTTACATTTATATGTGTGTATACGTGATGTGTAAAAAGGGTGGCGGTGTGTTGAGTAGTTTGGCTGAATCTGCCGGGTTAATGGGTGTGAGTGGTAATGGACAGCGCTGAGACTCTTTACAAGGACAGGAGAACAGAACATTACCCCAACGGGGCGCTAGAGGAATAATTGGACTCTGATTGGTGTGCTTTCCTTTTTTTCCCCAACTCGGAGTGGAGCGGGATGCAACAGAAAATATTTACATTGCCTTTGTCCCTGGTCTGTTGACCTCCGCTCTCGGCACATGCTAACACAAACACGCTCGCCGAGTCGCCTTATGGGCCCGGCTCGGGGTTACCCACAATCCCCAGGCATATCTGCCCGCCCCCCACCTCATTCCCTACCCCTGAGCACCACGGCAACAGCCAGATGTGTATAGGTGGCATTGAGCAGCTGCTGTTTGCTGAGCGCCGTGCTTTATTTACACAAACAGGGCACCTGGCGCAGGAGTGGCCCGCATTCAGCTCTGTAGCGCCGCGCTGCCCGCTATTATTAGCAAGTTGCTTCAGCACACGCAATTCATCACCGCGCAAACCGGTTACCTCCAAATGTATCTCTGTCCCCCCAACACTTAATCCCTCGCATCTCTTATCTAGGTCGCCATGACAAATTTGCCCCAGCTCAGGTGATCTGTGCCAAGGAGAACCCATCTTACTTACACCTTTTATCACTAATTAGTGGAGGTTTACTGTGGTGCACAGGCCCAGCAGACTGATAATGATTGTGTTCGCTTTGAGGACTGAGGAATTTAGTCCACATGAGGGTTAATAGGGACACCTTGTTGGTATTGTTGGTTCATAATGGGCGTATAACGCACTGCTATTTTCAGTTTACACTGGAAGAGCGCAATTATACCATATCAAGAACGGTGAGTGCATGGGTTAATGTGAGTGCTTGGACATTGGTGATTTATTTTTACGAATTTATGGATGTGTTTCCACAGCATGAAGAAGCTGCCCAAAGAACGTCCTGCACCAAATGATCTCATGGTGAGCATGTGTCCTTTAAACGTAGCGTCTCTTTACATTTCTGTAATGTTTTTTTGATTGATGCATGAATAATCAGCAAATTTTTGCTTATAGTTGCTCTCTGCTGCCTGCATTTAATTAGAAGATGTAGAAAAAGCTGCAAATGTCCATTTAAACTTCAGTACGAGTGAAGGTTTAAAGAACGGTCCAGGCTCGCCCGTCCTGCCCAATGTGAATCTGATGGAAGTCTCTGATCTCGTGTTCGCGCGCAGGGTCACAGCAATTTGCACTTGCAGGCTTTAAAAGCTGTCAGAGGAGTTCGGGCGCTGTGTGCTGCCAGCGGCCGTGTCCGTGGAGATTGGGGTGTAAGTGCTGAGGAGCCACAGACCGCGTGTGTGTATTTAGGTGTTCTCAGCCTGACACACAGGAGAGCCGAGTGGCGCAGCTGGCCCGCTCCGTCTCCGCACCTCTTCCCGCCGGGACTCCACTCTTCACATATGACATTGACCGTGGAGTCCCCCTACTGAAGGACTGTCATCACTTTTCTTTTCACCCGGCGCCACTCCTCTCGAACGCTGGAGACGGCGAGCGAGAATGTGCGGTGTGTCGGAATGTGGAAGATTTATGCATTGTACCGGACTTAAATGAAATAGGAGTTTGTGTGTGTGTGCACGTGTGTGTGAAGCCTGGTGTTTTGCACCCATTTCTCCCTACAGCTCTGCCTCGCGTGCTCCTGGGATGAGTGTGAGATGAGGTCACGGCCGTGTGCTTCGGTGCAGAGCGGCTGATTGTTCGCTTCCCTTCAGTTCTGCATACATATTAATACACTCCGCACATTTGATCTGTATGGTAATGCCCGTTCGACAGCTACAGCGCAGCATTCTGCTGCAATTCGCTCTTATTTATTTATCCTCCCTCTTCTTCCAAAGCGTTCTTCACTAGATGCTTGTTAATGGTGAATACGAGATAAACGTTGCACTGCTAATACACTTATGTGTGGAAGCCCAGCGTCGCAGGAAGTTCATTTTTCTTTTTTATGTGACCGTCCTGTGTGTGTGTGTGTGTGTGTGTGTGTGTCTGTGTTTGTATGTTTTTCTCAACAGCAGCTTGTCCATGTGACGGGTGATCATTAACAGCGAGGTACTCTCCAGTAGAGGATCGGCTCAGGCCTAATTGAGCGTGGCTCTGATGATGTCTCTGAGGTGGTGAAGATAATGATGAAGAGTGTCCCTCTAGTTTGTCGCAAACGACAGCATATGCATCACATCGGCCCAATCTGTCAAGCCAGCACGTTACTACTCAATCGTGTTCTAACACTCTTTTTTTTGCCGTGACAAACAATTGCCACCCACACAGATCTGATTTCTAGGCTTTTATTAATGGCGGGAGAACGTTTGGGTTAACGTGAACAGGGCTGTGGTTTGCACTGGTTGCCTGTGGAGTGAATGTGGTGCGTGCATGTGTTATTGGGCTGTGATTGACATGTTCTCTGTGGCGTCTGTCTTTTAGTGTGTGTGTGTGTGTGTGTGTGTGTGATTTATGAGTGTGTGATTGCTCCATGATTGACATGTCCTGTGCTGTGCTGCAGCTGGCCCCGCTCCTCTCCAATCCCCGCAGGAGGGCCCTCATTGTCACACAGCCTTTTAGCACCTTTGTCCGGGCCGTCCCCTCAGACCGCCTGCACCCAGCTGTGGCAAATGAGCTCTTCCCTGGGACAAAAGGGCCGTGTGTCCTGATGCAAGAGTGGGTCTGCATCCCCCTAAATCTGTTAAGGACCTTACACTTCCCCCTGCAATACACAACCATGGTGCTTGAAAGAGATGTTCAGTTAAAGAGAGTGTGTGTGCACGTTCTGTAATGCATTCAGTCTGAAATAACGTTCACATTTAAACATATTTATTTATTTATTATTTGTAAAAAATGTCATTAATGGTCTATTTCTGTATTTCTGTGATGGGAATAATACCTGGTGTGAAATCATCCGCTCATACATGCTCTGCAGCTCTCCGTCTCAGATACAGATGAATACAGGAGTCTTTCTGCGAAAGGCTGAACTGAGATCAGCATTTATAAGAGCCAACCCTCCCCTCCCATGGCCAACGCTGAGGAGTTTCCAGTGGGAGCAGGTCATTAGTATGCAAATCTGTAAAGACCCAGTTATTATACTGACCTTGTCACCTTCCTGCCGCTCTCTGTCTCTCTTTCTCACTTTCCTCTCTAATTTCAGCCCTCACACACACACATTCCTCAGCTGCGTTTCCCCTACAACATCTAATGAGGTGATGACCAACCACTTGTTATAATTGCTTTAGACTCCTTTTAATTTTCAAGCTTATTAATCATATGTTGAGTTATTTAAAATTGCATAAATTAATCTTAGATTAAAAAGCCTATCAAAGACTCAAAACAATTAAAGAGTAAGGTGAAATTTCCCCTGGGTTGGCAGTTTTATTTTAATGGAGTATTCAGGTGATTATCACACTTTGATATGGCACTGTGATTAATGTAGCCACACTTTGAAATGAGTTTTTTTTTTCCCCTCTTCCCTCCCCGTTTCTGAGCTATTTTTTTCGGAGAAAGGTAAGCATGAGGCAGATAATGAGCTAACTAAGAAGTATTTATTCTGTTTTCTCTCTTAATAACCCCCCGTCCCCTCCCGTCCCTCCCCCCGCCGCCCATGCTTAATTCTAGCAGCAGGTGTTTTAATTAATGGCGGTCTGGTGAGTGGCACGCACTGCCGCTCTCTCCTGGCTCCGTGTGTTCAGTCGTGGCAGGGGCCGGGCAGGACACAGGTGGCGGGCTGGGGTCCCTGACCCGCCTTCAGCAGTCCTTGGCAGCAGGTGAGCTCCTCGGCTGTGGCGCATTGCAGACAAAGTGTGCGTCTGTGTACAAGCAGCGCTGAAGGCCAAGGAGCCGAGGCTCCCTGCCCGGGCTGCGATTTGGCGGGGGTCAGGGGCAGCGGCGCGGCCGGGCCTGTCCGGGTACGACCAGGAGCGCCGGGGTGAGGCTGCTACTGGATATTAAAGGCATTCATCTGGAGCCCTGCTGCCCCCTCCCTGTCCGTATGCTGCCCTGGTGATGGATGAGATGGGTGCCCGGTACGTCTGACGCCTAGGAGCGCTCACTCTCCCTCCCACAGATATGAGAGTAATTAACCTCAGTCTATCCGAGCCTGCGCTGCCCATTAGAAGGACACCAGGATTGATGGTCCTAGGCTGTCCTCAGGACCCGGAGCAGGCTGGACTTGAGTGGCGTGCCTTTGTATTACAGACATTCCCTCCACAGGCCAGGAGAGCGAGGACGGCGTAACATCACTGCCACGTCTCCTCCAATCAGCGGCCTTACTTAGTGGAGATGGCACTGTGTGACATTCACGAGATGCCTCATCTACTTTAATGTACATTACACTGTAGATATTGAGCTGTTCTCATCAGTGTGCGTGTGGGGGTGTCTTTACAACTCGAACGTTGGAGAATAATTGTTTAATTATCTGGAGACGCTCTCCCTTTGACCAGTAATAATCAAATGTTATCGCTTGTGCTGCTGTCACTGTCTTTCTGCAAAGCACCACATGACATTTCATTTAGCCAAGGCTTTTGTCCAAAGCCACTTACAGATGGAGACTGAGGGACAGTGGGTGACATGAAGAGTGCTACTCAATTCAAAGTGTGTGGAATTTTGAAGTGTGTGTAGTTTTAGAATAGGACGAAGGAAGTGCTAGTAAGTGAACGTTCAAGAGAGGAGAGACTCTGAGGAGGCGAATACTCAAGAGATTCCTGGAGAGCCCTTCATATTTCTTTGGTTCAGTTTTCCTTTATAATTTGCGGCATTGTTAAAAAATAAAAGTACTGTACGTCCCCTTTTTATAGAATGGAATCAGATTAGATTCTGTAAGTGATTCAGTTACATTTCTACTCCAAATTTTACCTCTTCAACAAAATGACGAATGACTGTCAGTACAGAGTCTTTCTCACGCCATACTTCAATCAAAACGTATAGTCGTTTGGCATTTTGACTATTAAACATTTCTTATTCTCTTTTTCATTAATTGGTACTGACTTGAGTGTAAGGTAGTTCTTGACATCGTTTAACACCCCAAATAATAGATCTGATTATTTTGGTTCCTCTGCCGAGCTGTGGTTGCCGAGCTGCGGTTGGCGGTTTGTTTGCGGGTTGTGACTGTCGGCATTGACAAAAATTGTGACAAATTCATTTATAAAAGCACTACGTGTCAATGTTAATCTTATTCTTTGACTGCAAATGGGAAAGTAATATGTCTGTCCCTCACTGTCCCTGCCCTCTAGACAAGAGCTCTTTGCATCACCTTTGACCCCACTCTGACCTCTGTGCTAGAAGGGCACAGAAGGAACTCCTCCACCCTGAACGATCACAGCTAATCTTGTTGTGTCTCCGCAGGACCATCCCTTCATCGTGCACTTCAACGACGGCAACGCCGAGGTGGTGTCCATGTGGGTGTGCTGCTGCCTGGAGGAGCGCAGGGCCCAGCAGGCTCACAACGCCATGTCCTGAGGCACCCTGGGAGGGCGGTTAAGGTTAAGGGAGCAGTCAGACTTTATGGACGTTTTAGAAGACCAGTCTGCTCCTCACTTGACCACCTAACCAAATGAAGGGTGAAGGGCGCCACACCTACACCTTCACTTTTGGAAGTCTCGCTGCCGATCTGGGCGTGGTATTTACCACTAGTTCCATGCAGCACATTTGACCACCAGTCTAATTTTATAGCTCTCGCTGTTTTTCTCTTCGGCGTATTAAAATATGAGAAATTTAAGAGCTACTGGTTGGCTGGGTTCCGTTGGATTGCAAAATGAGATGAATTGCTTTAGAATTTCTTTTTTCTTTTTTTTAGTAAGGAAGCAGTTTCAGATGCACCAGCAGCTTCGCTCTCTGCAGATTTCTGTATCAGTTGTGGAAGCGAGACGCATCGAACCTGGTAGTATTGGCTCGCGCTGCTGAGCGTTAGCATCCCAAGAGCAGCCGTCTCTGCCTCCAGTGCTGGAAGTAGCACGTGGAGCGGGATCATGACTAGCACTGGACCAGAACACAGCCGGTGTCAAAAAAACAGTGGCCTTCAGTCATGATGCAGTGCCACATAGTCCTGAGCGGTCAGGCCCAGAAGCCCTATGAGATTTGGTGGAGCACTTCATAGATGTTCTTCACTTTCCCCTGTGAATGTGTGCTGCTCAGACTTTACCACACAGTGTGGTTGTGTAGTTCAAGGATCTCCTGGGGATCTTCAGCTATTTCCCCGTTGGCACACCGTTTTCTGTTGCCAAAATATATTTCAGCAGCTTATTTTGTTACTGTTTCATTATTATTTTTTTTATCTGTATTGTATCAAGTGTTGATGTTACTGCCTAGTTCAGTGTAAAGCCTTTTATTAACTCTCTTGTCACTTTATGAAACGCATAGCCTGTCTCTTCACTCGTATCATTCCCTCTTCTTTCACAAACTTTCTCCTCTTTGAAGCTAAATTCATCCTCGAGACCAGGCCTACAACGGCCTCTCCGAAGTACAATTCAATATTTTCTTCTGCTCGCATTTTCTTTCTTTGGCAATAAAGGGAACAGCACTTTATTAAATTTGAAGCAGTGCACCTACAAACGTCTTGAGCTTGTTAACACTCCTGCGACCCTGTTGGTGGCCCCAATTCCATTCCAGATGCCTATTCTGTGTCTTTTGTCCATGTAGTAGCTGCATTAATAAAACATGGCTCCTGAATTATGAAGAGGCGCGGTCAGCGGTGCTGATTGCTGGAGTGTTTAGGAGTTATGAGTTTGCCAAAGTAACATTAGCATTTCTCTCACACTGTTAACTCATGGGTTTCAGATGTTTATTTATTTTTTTTATCTGAAGATGCCCATTTCATGAGTTCTTAACTCACGGTTGAACACAATATTTATAATTTCTACAATGTCATATATTTCAAATACAAAAAGCATAATGCTTTTTCTGATGCTGTTTAATCATACCAATAAAAGAAATAAATCAAGCACTTTCGGTGATGGTTTTATGGAACGTTCTGGTTAAATTATGTTTACCTTCAAATTCATTTATTTGTGGCATTTGTTTGCTGAACAACTGCTTTAGTGTCTTACTCTGATGTCAGATTTCAGAAATTGGATTGTCTACCTTTAAAAAGCAGACAAAAGCCTGTATACCGTTTTTTTTCTTTTGTGCGATTGTGCCTCTGAAATCTACCTTTCTGATCATTACCAGTATTAGCATGAAATCAGCCATTAATGCCACATCAGATGTTCATAAAATTAAGTCATGGTTTATCTGGAGAGGTCATTTAAGCCTTAATTAAAATACATCTTTATGACTTTCTTTTTTCACCATCGCCCATATGTCTCCTGAGGTCATGTTTAGCCTTCATGGCATGTCTGTTTCATCGTATTTTCATCTTACTTTTCGGCCCCGTTTGATGCATTTTGCCGTCCCTGATCAATAATCCCCCTTCTGTTATCGATCGCCCAGTGTTGCTTTCCTGAGTTCACTAAAGACTCATGTCACCCAGGTCAAATTAAGCCAGTAATTCTGCAGGATTTTACTGCATTACGTTTCTTCCTTTATAAAGCCGTCCCAACCTAATCAGGCATAAATCTTGGGGATACTAAAAGTTCATGGGCCATGCATGTTCCAGTGCTGGGATATGTTCTCGCAGCCATAAACTCACGCCGCATCCACATCACGCGCCTGTATTATGTTTTTTTGCATCACTAGTTAAGAGCGACGGCGGACATTTGAGGCGGAATAGGACACGACCCATTACCCCCCAAAGACCTGAACCCAGCCCGCCCTCCCCTCTTAACCTTGGTGCTTGCTGCAGTGTAGCCCAGGCATTGTGAAGATATAAAGGAATATCTTCATCTGGTAAAAATGTAGCTTTTTATTCATTTGAACTGGTTTTGCGAGGAGAGATGATAACCAACAATCGGTCCCAAATTACTGAAATAAATTTATAGTAATAATCCATCTGAAAAGGTTCCTTTAATTCATGTTGCATGTAATTTCGTGCTCATTTTAGACCGGTTGACCAGCTTATTTTGAGGGTAGTAAATGCACATTTAAATTATTGTGAACTCCATTGGTCTGACGTTGGTTTTCAGGTGCTTTGGTACTTTCAACCGCTTTTTCAATGTTAAAGTAACATGTCAGGCACGAGGTCAGACATTTACTGCTTTTTACTGGAGAAGTTGCAGTTTTACCTTCTTTCCTGGCATCTCATTCCTGTACTTTTTTATTAGGGAAAATAGACCAGAACAAGTTCATACATTTTAACGAACATTTCATGAAAATGGATCAAAAATGACCCACAGCATAAAAGGAGTGTTAATTTATCATTTGTTTTTCCATAATTTACATAGACTGGTCTCATGGCCTGTACATCATTTTTTTTTATAGAATTTAAAATTGTTTACACTTTACAGGCATAAAGAATGCTTCCCTTTTCTTTCTTTTATTTCACCTCATATTGCTTCCGGTCTTACGGTTTTAATAATTATATCAAGAACATGAAATAATAGATCCAATCAAAAGTCCAGTTATTATCGCGTGTGAATTATATTATGAACTCGTGGCTTTCCATATTCTGGAAAATGCTGTAATCTGGGACATGGGCTTGGAATGGCGGGAATGATTGTCCTGTTTGTCGCCTTCTGTCCGCGCTCATCAGTGTCCAGTAATTAAAACGTCGCCGTTTCATCGCGTGGCCGCGCGGTGATGCTTCTGGAACAATCTGTTCTTAATTAAAAAAAAAAAAAAAAAGTCGGACACTCCGCCGTGGATCGATATGAAAGAAGCCGATTGATTTGCTTCTAAACTGGAATTTATTTGGGGTCGTGATTTTTTTTTTTATTGCGTCTGATGTGGCGCTATTAGGCGACTTATTTATTAATCCCCGACCTCCAGAAGCACGTTTACTGGAATATAATATTCCCCGTAAATTCCCTTAACCAGGCTCCTGTCCCTGACTGATAATAACATCCACACGAGATGCAAACCTTTAATAAAACTTATTATCGTTATTATCCGAGGCGTCTGCAAAATTCCCCGTTCGTGGTTATTAAATTCCGGCCCGTGGTTGGGGGGTGTTATTCCTAACGGGACTTTCGGGGTCACTGTGGCGCTCCGCGCTCCACAAGTTAGCAGCAAATTATATCCATGATTAATATTCATGTCCGCGTACTGCTGTTCACGTTTCATCTGAACGTGCCCCCCCCCCCCCCCTGTGATACCAGGGTGTCGATTTTGAGTAAAATGACGGTAAATGACGTCGATCTGTGTTTTCTGGACGCAGCCAGGTGAAGGATCGACAGGTGAAGTAGAAGAACGCTCCATTTAAAAAAAAAAAACTCTTCCAATGAGAAAAAGGGACACAGGCAGGAGTTTAAAATGTATATATAATAATCATAATCATCATCCTTGAATAAACGTGTGAGTGGAGGTGCGGCTACCTGTCCGCCGCCATCTTAATGACGGGCGCGGCGGGGACGCGCCGGGACGCGCCGGGGACGCGCCGGGGACGCGCCGGCTCCGCTTTCCGCGGGAATTCGCGGCGCCCTGAATTATTCAGGGGAGAAGAATAATTACAGTATAAAATTGTAATTATTGCCGGGCCGGAGAAAAGCCTCTCGGTCGTGAAAGGCGACGCGGGGCCGAGCTGACGGACGGGCGTCGGGTTTCCGCCTCCATCAATATTGCAGGCGGCCGCCCGGCCACCAGCAGCGGGGCGGCAGGCGACGTTTACCGCGACGTTTACTGCGACTTTCCGGGCTCCTTTTCACCCTTTACAGCGACAGCTCCGTCCCGATCAGAATAACAGCAATAATAATATTAACAATAATAAGATGCCACGGAGAGAACGACGACGAAGTTTTAACGAAAAGAACGAACGACGAATCGAGCGTTGCTTGTACGAAGCGACTTTTAACCGGGACTCGGAGAGAGGGGTTAACTGCGGGGCATTGATCAGGGTATAAATAGTTAATTTGATCATATTAGGTTCCCCCTCGGCCCTTTTGCTTCATTTAAAGGCGGTTTGTAGGGACGGGAAAGTGCAGCCCGCGGCGGAGAATTCGTGCGCATTTCACTGTCGCCTCTTATACAAAACGCGTCTAATTATGGGGACGGGTTTCCAGAAGGGGGGAAATCGCGCGCCTGCAGAAAAAAAAGGGATGGGAGGGGGGGGCAAAAATTGATCTGCGTCCAGACCAGATGGTGGTGTAACCTGACAAAGTGGAGCATTTCGCCGCCATCGATTTCGCCGCATCCTGTTCTGTTCGACGACAACAGGAGAAAACAAAAGAAAACCGCCCCAAATGATTCTACTGTAAAATAAACGTGTGTGTGTGTGTGTGAGAGAGAGAGAGAGAGATTCCAGGTCGTTCTGTACTTGGTTGCACTTTTGACCCCGCACCCGGGGTTACCTGAGTTACTGTACCCCGTTGTCATGGTTACGTCGCCTCACGCACGCTGTTCAGTCGGACTTAAAATAAAAAAAAATCGTCAACAAGTGTTATTTGACCGAATGGTTTTTTTTTTTTAAACCCACAGTATTGTTGCGTTAATGTGTTTCTTGTTGCCATTTCGTTTCCTCCCTCCAACTTTCCGGCAAACCTTACAATTTCGCGAAGCCCAGCGAGCATTTAATAGCTATCACGACGCTTAAATATGATAAATGTGTTACGAAATTCAATAAAGATTCCAGAAGCGGGTGGAAACGTGAAATGAAGAGTTTGCTGCAGGTGTCTCCAAAGTTAGCTCAGCCGACTAAACTTCTCCCGCCTTCCGTTCAAAAAGCCGCGCTGACGTTAACGCGGAGCGCAATTAGAGCGTTATTAACAATTAACAGTTCCTCCCCGACACCCGCGCGTCGGGGGCGCGCGCGCGCGCGCCGGTGGGCGTGGCCGCCGCCGTTATTTCAGCGCGCGTTCCGAGGAGGGCGGGGAGTCGCGCGCCTCCTCCCGCCATGTGCTCATCCCTCCATCTGCAGGCGCGGAGGGCGGACGCGGCGGCGCCACTTCGCTGAGAGCGCGGGAGCGAGCGGGGAGCGGGAGCGCGCGGGAGTGCGCGCGTGCATGTGCGTGTTCCGCCGCCCGGGAGCGAGATTATCATTCGATGAGCCGCGGCTCCGCTTCGACACGGCTCCCATCCGACCGAGGTAAGCGCGTCCATTTCCCGGCGACGGAGATTTCCATTCAAATAATCCTCGTGTGTCGGGCTTCGTTTCCACGATTCTCACTTTTAAACGGGGAAGATTGTGAATATTGTGACTATAAGGAAGAAGGAAATAATGTAAAAATCGTCGAATTGAAATTTGGGACACTCAGGAACGTCAGGCGTTAAACACAAAACTCTTAAACGTGCTCCTCTTGACCTTTTAATTGGCTGAATAGCTGTGTAATTAAAGGAAAAGCGGCTTACGAGTTCTTTTCCTTGCAGATAAGCTCATTGGCCGGAGCTAAGAAATGTTGTTCTTCTGCTTTTATGCGTATTAGGCCGATAAAGAGGCGCTTAAGTACAATCTCTCTCTCTCTCTCTCTCTCTCTCTCTCTCTCTCTCTCTGCCCCCTGAGCCGATTTAACAAAAAGCCGCTCACAGCTCCGAAAAGCTCAAATAATAACTACACTTCCCGTTATTAGGCTGAAAAGGACACCATGAGCGCACAGGCAAAACCGTCGCACGAGTTTATTTTGTATTATTTTTCACGTTCACGACGAGCCAGAAATGTAGAACGAGGTTTAAATAACTGTAATCGTCCGACATGTTTAACGAAATCCAATTTCCAAAAACAATTATGTACATATCAGGACCGTCAGGGCAGTTCAACGCAATTGTTAAAATTTTATTTTAATTATCGGCATTTACGTTTATGCATATTATCGTTTTTTCGATGAAGACTGTTAATTGATAGAATTCACGGTAAATAAAATAAACGTTTGGATTAGTGACGATTTTATTACATTTTTCGCTTTGAGGAGATTTAACAACAAATGTTGCGATTTTTTTTGTAGCCGCAGCCGCCTTTTTGTTATTTATTGCTTATTATTACATTCTTATTATTGCAATCGTTTTTTTATTAGATTTAGTTTTGGAAAAATCGACAGATTGCAACTATTAGTTATTCGTTAGTTGTTTTGTTTTTTTTAACACGCTGTAATAAAATAATTAAAAATGGTTTATTTCATGTAAATAAACAACGACGTGGCTCTCGATAGATCTCCAGGAATGGAGTCAGCACCGAACCAGCTGCCTTCCGGACGCGATCCCAGCTCCTCCCCGAACCCCAAGCAGGACCTGCAGCCCTACTCCGGCTCCCTGAAGCCCAACCAGGTGAGCGAGACGGTGCTGTACGGCGTCCCCATCGTGTCGCTGGTCATCGACGGACAGGAGCGCCTGTGCCTGGCGCAGATCTCCAACACGCTGCTGAAGAGCTACAGCTACAACGAGATCCACAACCGGCGCGTGGCGCTGGGCATCACGTGCGTGCAGTGCACGCCGGTCCAGCTGGAGATCCTGCGGCGCGCCGGCGCCATGCCCATCTCGTCGCGCCGCTGCGGCATGATCACCAAGCGCGAGGCCGAGCGGCTGTGCAAGTCGTTCCTCGGCGCGCACAACCCGCCCAAGCTGCCGGAGAACTTCGCGTTCGACGTGACGCACGAGTGCGCGTGGGGCAGCCGCGGCAGCTTCATCCCGGCGCGGTACAACAGCTCGCGCGCCAAGTGCATCAAGTGCGCGTACTGCAGCATGTACTTCTCGCCCAACAAGTTCATCTTCCACTCGCACCGCGCGCCCGAGTCCAAGTACACGCAGCCGGACGCGGCCAACTTCAACTCGTGGCGCCGCCACCTGAAGCTCACGGACAAGGGCTCGTCCGACGACGTCATGCACGCGTGGGAGGACGTCAAGGCCATGTTCAACGGCGGCAGCCGCAAACGGACCATGCCCATGAGCGGCTCGGACATGTCCCCGTCCCCGCTCAAGCCCCCGGCGCCCGGAAACCGCGGCTCCCCCGACGCGCCGCCCCACAAGGCGCTGCGCTGCGACGACGAGCGCGCGGCCCTGGGCCTGGGCGGCGGGGGCGCGCGCAGCTACCCGGTCATCCCGGTGCCCAGCAAGGGCTTCGGGGTGCTGCAGAAGCTCCCGCCGCCGCTCTTCCCGCACCCCTACGCCTTCCCGCCGTTCGGCCTGTGCCCCAAGAAGGACGACGGCGTCGGCGGCGAGCCGAACAAGCCCGGCGGGCCCGCGGTGTTCTGGCCCGGCCCGAAGGACGCCCTGTACCCGCCCTTCCCCGTCTTCTGGCCCGCCGCGGGCGGCCTGCCCGTGCCCCCCTACGCGCAGGCGCAGCCCAAGCCGCGGCAGGCCGACGCGGACCTGGCGGAGAGCACCGGCGAGCGCGGCTCGGCCACGCCCAAGGACGGCGAGCGCTGCTCCAGCTCCCTGTCCGGCCGGAACGAGGAGGAGCGCTCCGGCGACGAGGGCCAGCCGTCCACGCCGCGCAAGGTGGGCTACGTGTCCGCCTTCCGGCCCGTGGTGAAGGACGCGGAGAGCATCGCCAAGCTGTACGGCGCCGCGCGCGCCGGCTACCTGTCGCCGGACTTCGCCAGCGAGAGTTCCAGCTACAGGTCAGTGTGTCCCCACGTCCCGCGAGAGCGTCCCCCCGGCGACCAAACGGGTGATAAACGCGCCGCCGTCTTGCAGGTCCTTCTCCCCGGACGTGGAGAGCGGTGATGACCCGGACGTGGACGTGGAGTCCAGCAGGATTCCCGACGACGAGGAGTCCATCCAGCTCTCCGTGGAGGACCGCCAGAGTCCCCTGCAGGGCCTGATCCCACCCCAGGCCGACCCCGACCAGAGTCCCGATCCGGACAGCAGGGCCCATCCGCTGGAGGACCCCCAGAGAGCCCCGTTCAGCGAGGCGGGGTCGTCCGACGACGAGAGACCCAGCAAGCCAGGGTCGGACAGTAAAGATGCAGACATGTATGAGGTGAGACACACAATCCCCCCAAAAAACAGAACATTCTAGAGCAGAGAAGGTGTTTGGGCCTTCACCATAACTCTCCTTTCCAGCCTGTTCACAAACCTGAATTTAATATCAGTGGACGATTCGTGTCAAGGTCACTTCTAGAGGCGCCATCCTGAAAGGAACAAGCCAGTCTCACAGAGTACTTTCAAACCTTTATAACTCAATTTCGTTATTTCCCTCAAGAAACATGTTATACATAGTATAATAGCATATAATAAACTGTAGGAATTATGGATTTATTCACTAATGTTCCCAGAACATTTTCACATCTATCTATCTATCTATCTATCTATCTATCTATCTATCTATCTATCTATCTATCTGAATTTAAAACGTATAGATATAATCGACATGACGAATTAATCGCATTGTTTCGATATAAACGCAGCCCAAGGTTGAATTTTGCGCATCAAATGAAATGTTCCCGGCGTGGACGCCGTTTTATTCGTGGGCTTGAACCGTCCGCATCTGAGTGGAGTTTAATTGCGGTATTTATCCGGGGCCGAATCGCTTTGTTCCCTCTGATCACTGATCCCCCCCCTCCTCCCTCCCCGTTTTTGTAAGGGCCGCTATTAACCTCATATGTCCCCTAATTACATATTCACGGTGCTTTACGCGCGTATGCGTCGGGAAATAAGATCATGAATCATAATTACGCCGCGTTTCATTCGCCGTTTATTTCTTTTCCGCCTCATTTTGCAGGTGTGCGTCCATGAAAAGGACGGACCGCGCTGCAAACCCCCCCAGAGCCCGAGCGCCGCAAACGGTAACGCCGTTCATTATTTACCGACTCGAACCGCGGCCGCGTCCGCTCCCGCTAACCGAACGTTTCCCGCGCTTTCTGTGCGCAGACGCGCCAAAACAGCACGCGGCCGCCGCGGCGGGAGACGAGGAGGCGCATCAACCACGCGACACGGAGCTTTTACACGGAGCCAAAGACGCCACGGGTGAGTGTGTGTGAGTGTGTGTGTGTGTGTGTGTGTGTGTTCGGCTCTGATGAATAATACTCTGGTGTGAAATGTGCAGGAGACCAGGCGATGCCCAGAGTTCACTTTATCGAGAAGAAGAGCATCGAAAATATGGCAAAAGGTAGGAGACAACTATCCTAAAATGGCGACACGCTGTCATATCGAATTTCTACCGCGTTGTTGTATTGTATTTTTTTAATTTATAAAGTGTTGTATGAATCAACAAAGATTAACACACAAAAACCATGGTACATGCATATGATGTGGGGTCTAGTTACAGTAACAACTAGTGCTGATATCATGTGCTTATATGTTGTTTTCATTAAATACATTTTAAATATATATATGTGTTTTTAGAACATGAGCAGCAAATCTACAGACATGGCCATTTACAAACCAAATTCTACTTTGCTGTTAGCTGTTACATCAAACTACATATCACACACACACACACCCACACACACACACACTGAGTAATTATTCAGTCTACTAAAGACCTTGAGGTGCCCTTGAATTATTTGTACTATAAAGGCCTGAAATAAGAAGAATAATAAGTAGGTTCTCCTGAAACCCAGAGGCAACAGACTTAATTATCTTGCAGTGGCATGCTTCAAAAGCACCGAAAGGTGATTTTTTAAATGTTTACATCGTTGGTTAATTACTCTTAACTTGTCTTGTCTCAGCTCATGTCCTGTCATTTGTGGCTTGATTTCGGCAGAGGAGCTTCAGAAGCAGCTGGTGGAGCAGGTGGAGCTCAGGAAGAAGTTGGAGAGAGAGTTCCAGAGCCTGAAAGGTAAAATCTCACCTCACTTGGCTGCTACAAGCCACTATTACGCAAATTAGGACCACGTTGGACATTTTTTAACAACAACAAAAAATATATATATATATATATATATATCCTTTCAGACAATTTTCAAGATCAGATGAAACGTGAGCTGTCCTATCGCGAGGAGATGGTCCAGCAGCTCCAGATTGTCAGAGGTGAGCTGCTCACCTTCACTGCACCTCCAGCAGTTCCATGGCAGTAATGTACCCGTCATTTTGCTGACGATCATAAAAGTGACACTTGCATAAATTCACCAAAATACAAAATGCCACACAGACCAGGTTATTATATGCGCTCAAAAAAAAAAAAAAAAAAAGATCTATTGAAACAACGATGCTTTAAAAAAAAATGTTTGAAATGTTTGAGTTTTTCCATGCCAGTCCAAAAAAGAGCAAACTCGAGATTTCCGTAAAATAATACTTAAATAATTTGTTTTTAACATAGACACTTTGTGCAACGAGTTGGATCAAGAAAGAAAAGCTCGTTATGCAATTCAGCAGAAGCTAAAAGGTAATTAATTTGGTTTCAATATAGATTTCTTCCAAAACTCACCTAGTTATATTTCCCGGGTTTTACTTTGAATATATGCAAGTGCTACTTTTTTTTTTTAAACAAATTATTTTATTTATAGGAATATTGGAAATGTATAGAATTTTAAAAGATGGTTTACATAAATATTCTTTACGTTTTTTGTTTTTTTTAAGTCATCTAATGAATAGATGAATTAATTTCAGTGATGAGGTTGATGATCGATTCGTTTTTCCCTAGAAGCTCACGACGCCCTGCACCACTTTTCATGCAAAATGCTCACCCCTCGCCACTGCCCTGGGAGCTGCACGTTCAAACCGCCACTCCTGCCCCCCTAAACCCCGCCGGACCCCTCTGCAGCGGACTCGTACCCATGGATTGCATTTATATCGACTTCCCTCGACACGGACATGATGCGGCGAGATCAGAGGGTGGTGTTTTTTTTTTTTATTTCTTATTTTTTATTCTTTTTTTTTTTTTTTTTTTAACTGAGGTAAACCTGAGACTGCTAAAGACAAGGCAGATCATTATAAATGATGATCTGCTGATGGTTGGTGAAAAAAAAAAAAAAAACTAAATTGTGGCAAGCCTTTACAAGGGACATTCTCATCTAAAGACCATAAATAGTATGTGGCAATGTGCAATGACATTTGTTGTGATATTTCATGGACTTATTAACTAGCACTGTTCACGTCTCTAATGTATGTATGTATGTATTTATTTATTGATTTACATTCTTCATACACGACACATCCCAAATCCGAGCCCACTAATCTGTGTAAATGGCTGACATCATGCACTTTAAATACGCATTGATACCGAAAGAATCGTGTCTCAGACATTGGCTTAAGAAACACATAAAACCAGGCAATGTTTGCAGAAACACAAACAAAATGAAATGTTTCCTCACTTATAATAAAATAATCATAATCAAATGTAGATTAAAGACACAATTCAAACACAATTACTTTATTTCTTTGTTTAAAAATGATCCAGCGAGGTTTTGGCATAAACTTGTTCTGTAGATGAAAATTGTTGTTTAAATCAGTATGGTAATGCCGGCACCAGGGTGAAGGAAACAATATTGGATGGAGATTCCATATCAGTTTCTGACTGCCAAATTGATGAAATTAATGCATTTGAGTGCTGTAGTGTAACTTGTTAAATTCAGATGAAGATTACCTCCTCCAGAAAGATGGAATTAAGCAAAATAAAAACACACAGACGAGGTTCGTTGCATGAGCAAGACGCAGTAAGGACTTCCCTGTTTATGAATGTTTTAATTTATTTGTATATTTAATTTAACATTATTTTGTGGGTTTGCTTTGTTTTTGAGATGTATTATTAAAAATAAATCGAACGACTGTAAATAACAAGGCACTTCTGTAACGATACATTCGGCCTGGCGCGGTGCTGTACGTGTAAAATAATTAAAAAGCTGCCTTGACGTGGCCCCTCAGCCTGCGGTCCGAGGCTGACACCTGGTGGCGGAGCGGGGCAGTGCAGCAGCGGCCAAACCCAACCCGAACGTTTGACTTATACAGTAGTAGTAGCTTCTGTGAAAGATGAAATTTAATTGTATTTTATGGAATGAGTAGCAATACAACTTGATTAGATATATCATCTGGGTTTCCTTCGAATATTTGTCGTCCAAATTTGCACAACACAACTATATGGAAATCATTGGTTTTATTCATACGTAACATGTTTCTATGAAGATCACTAGTACCAAATCGGATATATAATGGTTATTCCCCTTACTGTGTGCACTTTCAAGCACTCACATTCGAGTCTACAATAATTGTAAAATGGACAATTGCCATAATTAAGCAACATCGGACCTCACATTTGCAACAGTTTTTTTTGGGGGGGGTTTGGACTTTTGAAATTATGAATTTTATTGTGAAAATCAGTGCAGGTATCAATGGGGCAAACACGTTCAAGACTCCATTAGAATTTGCTCATAGGTCAGCAAGGCTGATAGAACCGATGATGGGAACAAGTCATCAGATGGATTAAAGGCACATTGTGAAGCTGTCTGGGAGTCTTTACAACATCTTATATGTTTGATTTTTCAGTATGTGTACGTGCATGGAGTATTAAGCTAAATCAAAAACCCGTTTTCAGACAGCGGCCATTCTACCTACACAGTAGGTTTCATACATTTTTAACCCTCCCACTCTGTACATTTATATCACATTTATTACTATTGTTATTGCTATTGAAATCATGGACATTCAAAACCATATTGAATGGCACATATTTTATCACAATACAGACTACTCTTCATGTGCTTTTTAATTGTAAATACAAGTTACTGAATCTTAGCAACGTTCAATATTTCACACTTGGCTTCTTCTGCATGTTTAAAAAAAAAAAAACACACAAAATACACTGTCACTACAACAATAATATTACATTGAATATTTGGAATAATACTATTGCACAGACATTTTTAGACAATTTTTAGACATTTAGAATGTCTAAACTATTATTGTCATGCACAAAATACATTTAAATTAATTAAAATTGGATCAGAAGGAAAAATCAGACTCAGTCATCATCAGGCAAGATGTAATGCCACAGGGAGAAAAGACTTGCCGTAGTTAATGAAAGGTTTTAATGAACAGAAGGGAAAAAGCCACAAAGGTCCAAAAGCACAAAGGAACACAACACAGCTTTACCACTGACACGTTCCTAAGTCCAGGGGATAAGAAGCGTGACGTAGGTTTGGAGAGGAGGAGGTCTGCTGTTACACACACAACCAAACAAACGGGGCTTTTATTTACAGTGAGCTCAGATGAACATCAGAACAGCCTAAAGGAAGGGGTGGTCCAGAGGGGATAACTCAAACATGCACAAAAGTTAAGGAAAAGGGCACATAAACACACACAAGGCTAACAACAAGGGGTCCATCACCCAAAGCAACAACACACACGGATCTCCTTGGACCGTGGGGACCTTCCGAAAGAGTAAGGGCCTAGCAGACCCTGGGGACCTCCAAAACACCATCTGAAGTCACTTTATACAGGCTGGGTTGACCAATAGGCAGATGGTAGGTGGAGCTTTTAGGCTTCAACTTCTCCCACAAAGTCAACTAATAAGAGACAGGACACAAAAACACAGCCTGCCACACAGAACACGTCCAGGGATGTAACATCCATCAGAAATGTAGGACAGCCTGTGTGTCCTGCAGGTCCCCACCTTATAAAGGCATCTGGGCATTGCACGAGAAAGCAGCACAGTCTTTCAAGCCTCGGTCAACAGTTTCTCAAAATGGAACCGCTGGCCACACTTGGTGAAAAGCCACCGCCCTCCCTGCACTGAGATGCATTCTAGGTCGTGGCGTCACGGTTCATACATAAATCTGCCTTGCCTTCGTACTGCAAGTGGATGTTCCATGCTCCATGTACTGCTCCATGCACAGGTGCATACCAGGTTTTAGCAGGTAAGAGAAAACAGAGTTGTTGATTTTATGATGATAAAGAACGTCTTTTTCCATAGTGTACCATAACCTTTGGGCAAGATTGTGTTGATTTGGACATGTGCACAGTGGAGAAGAGTAAAAGAGGAAGGCCTAGTAGCAGGTTTATGGATGTGGTGAGAGAGGACATGAAGGTTGGTGGTGTGGAGGAGCAAGAATACGAGGACAGGGAAAAATGGAGTCTGTTTGATGAGGCGACACATAATGGGAGCAGCCAAAACTGGAAGGAGAAGTGTACCACAGTCTTCTATGTACTTTTACCACCCCAGTGAAAGGTCTGGACTGGTTATACAAAAAAAAAAAAAAGGTTATTTCATTCCTAGAAAGCTGTTCATCTCTATTCGCAACACTATCAATAGTCTCTTGAAATTAACTGGTTAGCGAATATCTCTTCAGCACATTATTTCAATAATTTAACTTTTTTTCCACCACTAAGCATCAGACAATCTCCTCTTGGACGGATTTTGCTGAGGAAGCGAAGGTTTGTTGCCCATGGAACCAGCTTTAAACCCCACGCACTACCACTGTGTCCCTGAGCACTGATAACTACTGATTGTACTTACAGTAGTTTATTTAACTACTGGTTGTAAGCCACACTGGATAAGGGTGTTTGATAAATGCCATAAACATCAAATTTAAGGCTTTTTAAAAATAGATATTCTTAATAATTCATTCAAATGTATTATATTTTGATTAATTTAAATGATTTTGATTAACTTTGACTATAGACTACCTCTACAACCCAATAAAGTGATCCTTCACGGAAGAAAGGTACTGTAACTTCTAAACTGTTTATGCAAAAGCTCCCCGTTATGATTAGAGTTGATCCCTGTGAACCTGCCCAAGACGTGCAACAGCGCAGCGTCATGGGTGTGTTCATAATGATCAACGTCTTAGTGTTGCGCACATGGGGCGCGTTCATAATGGCTTGGCGCCGCACACGTAATAATGCAAATAATAGTACGGTTTGCCAAGAACAAGCTAATATAAGACACATTTAAGGCTGAAATGCTTAACGTTCAAGAAAATGAAAATGCTAAATTTTGATCATGGGAACGCAAACATTGTGGTTTATATGAATATTAACAATTCTAAAAGACGACATATTGATTCGTACAATGCTTTAAAATATTATGTTTGCTACTACAACACTGTGGTTACTCCCCGCGTCAAAATACTTACCGTATAAACAGCGATTATGTACATTGATTTAATTACCTATTCATTTTCGTGAACGCGTTGTTTTTTGCCGCGCCGTCGTGCGCTCGGCGGGGATCTTCGCGAACACGCCCCGGCCCGTCGTCTCGAACGGGACTACATCACGCCTGCGCCAGGAGTTACAAGATGGCGGAGAGTGCGGAACTGAAGGTAAAGCGCTCTGCGTTGCAATTAACATTCTCCTCACTAATCGCCGTTACAACTCCGGCGCGCCGCTCGGCGTCCCCTTCAGCCCGCAGGGCTCGCCGGGCCGCCGGCGTTCCGAACCGCCGCCGTGGAAAAAAAAAAACAAAACAAAAAAAGCCGGCGCTTGTCGCGATAACGCAGAACGTGTTGCTATTATTGTTATTATTGTCGGTGTTATTATTATTGGCGGCGGTGACGACGAGGAGGAGGATGCGGAGCCGCGTGGAAGGTGTGCGGTCTGCGGTCTGCTTTGTTCCGGCGACCGGCGGGGTGACGGTGGAACCCGCCGCGGCCGCCCCGCAGCCTCGTCGCGGGGAGATGGAAGTTATTTCTCGGGCCGTGGACGCCGCTGCGCGACAACACGGGAACTTTCTCTCTAACGCGGATTCCGACAAGAATATTGCGCCCATCTCGCCGAAGAGGGTTTATTTTATTTTTTTAATTTAATTTCGTTTTTTGTATGTTTGATTAATCTATTTTTCTCTGAGTTAAAGTAGTTATATTAATACGCGAGGCGCGACGTGTAAGATCTGAAGCACTTTATCTCGCGCCGTCTTGAACTTTTTACCAGTTGCGAACTTGTTAAATGTCAACAGGTTCAGCGTGTCGGCGTCAAATAAAAAGCCAGCGACGCTGCAGCATGCAGGCGGCCGACCGGCTCCCGCCTCCCGCTGCGTGTCCACGCACCGCCGTGAAGGTGCAGACCCACGACCTGCACGAATCGGTTCCACGCAACGGGGGAAACAGAGTCTGTGAGGGGAGGCCGTGTGCTGAAACGTTGCTGAAGCACCTTCAGGTTTAATGGCGGCTCTCGGCCTTCCTGCTCCTGGGACCCATTTACAAAATGTACATTTACAGCATTTATCAGACGCAATTGTCCAGAGCGCCTTACAATCAGTAGTTACAGGGACAGTCCCCCCCCTGGAGACACTCAGGGTTCAGTGTCTTGCTCAGGGACACGATGTTAGTAGGTGGGATTCGAACCCGGGTCTCTCGGTTCATAGGCGAGTGTGTCACCCACTAGGCTACTGCCACCCACGACCTGAGAAGCTGAGCTGACCGGAGCAATGCTTCCACGCGAGGAGAACGTTTCTCTCACACCCTCACACTGAGGTTTTTGGGGGTGTCACGAGGTGTCCTGTGCACCCCGGTTTCTCCTTGGCGATGGAGCGTCTGGGTTTCTGCCCCGACAGGCCCGGCAGCCGGGTGCGTGTTGCAGCCTGCTTTTGGTGTTCATAGCGCCCAGTTCTGGCCACTGCGACTTTCCCTTGAAACGCACGTTTAACGTTGTTCAACTGAAGAGATAAATGCGGAAACCGCGTCTGGGACGGACGAGATGGTGCGGAGTTCCTCTGATGGGATCGGATGAGGGATCGCTGCTTTTCCTGCCCCCCGGCAGAGATCCCAGGTGAACCTTCATTACCCAGCAGGGAAGTGTTTCGCACGTCTCCTACCACATCGACTCGGCGAGGTGATGAGGAGCGTCACCCAGATGAATTAAGCCGCTGCCTTTTGTCGATCTGAAGATCGTGTTGAACGCACACTGTCCATCACAAAAGGGGGCGTGTCGTAGCCTCTACGAGCTGTAGGACGAAACGCCTTTTTCAAACGCTCCATGGAAAGAGCCTCACAGATCCACCGCATCTGCTCCTTCCCACGTGAAGGTGGATTCCATTGAAATTCTATGCGCGCTCCCATTCCGCATTCGCGCCTGATAATTCATATTTGATATCTCGCCTTTTAAATTTATACTCTGTCCTCCTGTTTAAGTCGGGGATTTATCTCTCGAATGAATAAGTGCAGGAATGAGTTTTGACTTATTATTATTCCTGGACGGTTTCGGTAATGGTAATGGAGCGCATGGCCGGTGCAATGAAGACATGAGGATCATTCACGGTTCCTAGGAACCGTCCGAGTTGAGTTTTTTTTTTTTTTTTTGTTTTTTTTTTTTGCAGCTTGCGGGCGTGGTTCCGATCAGGGCGGAGATATAGATGAGCGGTGATTTTTTTTTTTGCTTTTTTGTGTAGAGCTGCAGTAAAACTTGTCGCTGCACGGGAGGTTCAGCGCTGATGTTATCAGGCGGCAGATACACCAGAGCGTGGGGATCAGCTTGTGAACCGCTGCAGCCAAGTTGCATGCATTCATATACAACTTTCTTGGGTTTATTTTTTTTTTGGTTGAACAATTACTAATGCCGGGACTGCAAGATTGACCGAGCTGCACCAACACTGCGAGACCATGCGCTGGTCCACTGGGATCAGAACCGCACACAAGATGTTAACAGGTGCCAGTCACGGATCGGCTCGTCCCAACCTTGTTAGATTTTACTGTTGAAATGGGGTGTAAAAGGCGATAACAGCTCCTGTTCTTCAGGACACGGCCACCTGAATCCAGTCGGAACGTTGCGGGTTTATTCTCACCGGAACAAGTTGCCTTCGTTTTTTTTTTTTTAATGAACTGTACCAGAAATATACATTTTTTTTTTCCACTTTTTCCCCTCACAAGAAAACAGAGAGGTTACCGTGACCTCCCGGACCTCCTGGAGGGGCTGGAGATGGCGCGCACTACGCGTATTTAACCCGACAGGCCGACCTCAGCTTTACTTTCCATCTGTTGATGTTTCAGGAGATGCCTCAGAGTATTGGGAGCTCTGTCAGAACCCGCCCGTACTGTAAAGTGGATTAAACTCTAGGCCTTAAATAACCCCCACAGAGTCCCTCTAGTGACACTTTCTGCCTGTTCGCCCAAAGCACAAAATGCTCCCGTATGCTTGTTCGGCAGGTTAATTGTAATTTGTCATCAGTGGATGAGAAAATGGGGCCACCTCGAGCGTTGTCACAGGTGTGAGAAGTGTGTGACGCATCTGCTGAAATAATGTGAGCCGTAATGTGACTCAGTGTTTTACCAAAAGCGCGTTACTCAGCTGCTGTGTAGGAACATTGTGTCTTTACTCATCAGAAGAAGCACGGTACGCACAGTTAATATATATATTGAAAATAATATATTGGTTTTAGAATTAAAAGTGACTTGCATGAATGGTCTAATTTTACTGGGACTTGATGCATTAAATGTGATTTTGCCCTTGAAAATGAAAGCCTGCAATGACATAACTAGTGACTTAAGTCCCACCCACTGATGCTGACAGTTTGAACCCTGCATGTTGTTGGGACCTTCAGTCAGACGAACCATCAGAATGTCTTGCATATTAATATCATTAATGGCCCTAATCGTGAAAGTTTATGGCCTGGTCTGTGTGCTCTCTGAGACATTGCACTACAGAGCATTCTACAGAGTAGAAGCATCTTTTTAACATCTTTGTCAACAAGTGCGTAATTGATTCACAGTTCATCTGAAGGATGGGCCTGTATGCACTGGTAGAATCGACATTTTTTCCCCCCTCACGTCTGAAAGGTGAGCGTTTCACGGTCGGTCGCGTGTGTGTTACTGTGTATTGTGACGTGATCACACAGTGCATAACAAGAGATGTTATATTTGAAGTGACCACATGAATCTTCATTGTCCAATAATGGCATTTTATTGATATAGTGTCCAGTCATATAAGAGAGATTGCATGACAGTTTTGTTTCCATCACACACACACACACACACACACACACACATTAATACCATTAGAGCTGCTTTTGTTTTGACAACAGATGGGTTTAGCAGCGGCGTTGGGTTTAGCAGCGAGCGGTAAGGGGACGCAGTCGGTGAAAAGTCACCTGCTCCTTCAGTAAGATGCAGACCAGTCCTGGTGGTGGAACAGCTTCTTGCAGCTGTGAAGCTGCTGCTGTTTGGTATTTCAGATGTTCTCCTGTGGATACTGCAGTTACAGTGAACTGTCGTGGAATTTGCTGGGGTTGGGATGTGAAATTGTACCTTTTTAATATGCCATTAAGCATGAAAGATTATTGAAAACATGTGGTGATCTGGAAGAACCTGACCGCTGTACTTTTAACAGAACCCCATTCGTCCTGCGCTGCCATTTCCTGTCCTGTGTTAACTTAGTTGCCGTCTTGCTGAATAATTGTCTCTCTCGTGTAAATAAAAAGTCTGTTTTAGGTTCCCGCTGTGAATTCGGAATGAAGTGTGCTCTCCATCGGCAACATTCTTACTGTAAATCCGAACCAGGCCGAGATATCGGGTTTGCCGTTATCTGAGTTCGATCGCCTTCAGTATCCGAATAACCGTTTACGTCCCTGGTTCGTGGGCAGGGAGCCACACCCAGAGCTGAGGCCGTGCGGGCCGCCGCCGCCGCCACCACCGCTACCTGATCCTCTTTCTGTGCCGCGTTCCCTGCGTCTGGCCTCCAGAGTCGAGGAAGATCAGGTGGTGTCCCCCGTGTTCTGTTTTCTGTTAGGCACCAGAGCCTTTCATACACAGACCTCCATTTTTTTCCCTTCTTCTTCTTCTTCTTCCCCTTCTCCCCCCCTCTCCTTGCTGTAGAGCGGCGAGCACAATACAGCGAGGTATGAGCTGCTGAACTGCAGCCAGCGGGGCTACAGGGCTGGAGAGTGGGGGGATGGGCCGAGCGGGCCTGGCACTGAGCGGGAAGGGCTGCGGGGCGGGAATGAGGGCTCTCAGTAATGGTCAGGTACTCCGCGCGGATGGGGGGAGGTGGTTTTCTTGAGCTTGACTGTTTGTCCACTGCATGTGGTGCTAGAACCCGCACCTGTAGTTTTGCTGCGACCTTTCTGTGGGCGTGATAGTTGCACATTTAATTGCATATAATTTAAAAAGAAATCACAGATTTGCGATAAAAACCCACACAACAAACATTGTCTTGAAGTATTTTTCTAACCTCTAGGATACTAATCCTTTAAACAACAGAGAGACTTTGGTTTAATATTGTAGTCTAGAGCATGGTATATTATATAAATATAATGTGACGTTGGTGAGAGCTCAGTTCTGAGGTAGGTTTTTTTTTTTTTTTGTGCTAAAACTGCAGGATGCACAAGCAGTTCACCTCAAGCACATTCGCTGTTCTAAATTCATATGCGGGCCATAAAAAGTAGCCGAAAACAACGTAACCATAGCAACACGCTGAAACAGTAGCGAGCCCGTGCTCAGAACAACCTGTTTTTATTAGCCTTGTGATCATGAGCTCAAGTTTTTAGCTTGTGTTCCTCGATAACACACTCGGATACTCATGTATTCATGATAAAGTTACCCATTTCATATATAAATATGTATGTGTAAGTCTTTATATGTAATAAAAAGACTTAGCAACTGTCATAGCATCATCAGAATAATTGCAATTATTATTTTCATTGTACATCCCTTCAGCTTGCCTGCACAATATTGTGTTAATGTCTGTCTGTGTGTGTGTTTCTGTCCATGAGAACGTGTCACATTACCGCTGCTGTCTCCGTGACAGTCACATTTCCTCATGCTTGCGAGGTGGCACTGAGTTCACATGACCACTGTAATCCCGTCTGATGGCTCCTGTCATCTCTCTTCTCTTTATCCTCAGTGATTGCATTTGAGGAAAGGTGATACAGAAGGTGAGGTTATCCTCCTTCTGCAGGCTACAGCACCACAAAAGGTCAGCAGGGGACAGTGACGGGAACAAATTCATAAAAAAAAAACCCCATTTGAAATGTGTAAGTGGATGGAGCGGGGGAACGCTGTATTGGAACGCACACTTGCATTAATTCAATTTCACCTAATAAGGCATTAGGTGAAATTTGTTTCTGTACCTTTACATCTGCATATGAAGTTCAATGCAACAGTTTTTTTTTAATAGCAAACCTTTTATGAATTAAAAAAAAATTCCATTAACACATTTTCATAACACAAGGTGCATTCTCCAGTATCCGAAACTCTCCAGAACATTTACAGAATAAAACTACCCCCCGACCCATGAAACTAACAGAATAATTGCCTAGGCCTTTTTGTTGGTGTGTAATTATTTCTCGAATCCAGAAGTTTAACTTTAATTATTATGTATATATTGCGATATTCTACAGTTCACTGAAGATGTAAAAACAGAGCTGGAATACAAGATGCTGTGATTGGTCTTGTCACGTTTTGTGATTTCACTCTACCTGAAATGCAGTAATTAAATTTACCCAGCGGTACAGCGCCATCTAGAGTAGTGGAGGTTGTAACCATATGCTTATTCTCATGTTTGCTGACCTCATTATATAAAATGCTCGACAGCACAACACATTGGATTTAATTTGTATACAAAAATACATGATAAAATATCACCGCGTAAAATATCACAAGTTTCTGTATCAATATTTTCTATCACCCCTACTTTCAATAAGCAATGTTTTTAAGCCTATAGCAATGATTGACAGCTCTCACACCCACCCCGCTCTATCATTCTGGACAAATTAGATCATTCTGGACTATTTTTAGCACCTCCCAGGAAAAAAAAAAATCCTGTATAAAAAGTGTACAGTGGGTATTATGAAATATTGAATAAATCTAGGGTTTCAAAAATTGAAATTCTTAAATTAAACCTGTATATCAGTAGGTTTGCACATATTTATCAAGACACAAGGCATGATGTAAAATACTGCATTCCATTAGAGGAAGAATATGCATCTTTTAAAAAGCAGATTCTGTTTTCCACAGTACAGAAGCAAAACAGTATAAAAGTTTGTAAGGTTACAACCACTTAGCTTTTTGCTTTTCGTTGTGTAGAAAGAGTGAGCGGGTAGACATAAATGTTTATTCTTGAGGAGGTGCCGGATATGGCAGCGCCATGAATGTAAGCATGCGTTCATCTTCCATTCGCCGACAGTTTATTAAGTCGTATTGGTGGTACGCAAGTAGGCTGCCAGTCTTTCATTGGTGTTATTTACTGTTCCATATGTTCTACCTGGCGTTACTGGTTATTGAACGTACCGTGGTTATCAGTAGACAATGATGGCACACCTCTCTCATTTATGGTCCATGTGATTTTTGTATAACTATAGCACTGTTCACAGTGGCCGTTGTCAGTGCACGTGTGACCACTCTCTGCGATGAGTTTGAGACTCATTATTCATCCTTAAATGGCTGTAATTTTTTTTAATGACACGGTTGCCCTTGAGACGTCCTTCCAGACGTCATGACCACATCAGTAAAGGTAAATTAACATCTTTGCACCACCGCCCCTTATGTACCCGCCGCTGTGTTCAGTGGGTTTGTTTGTGTTAGACTGCTGCTTGTGTTTTAGATGGCTTAAAACCCCATGTGGTCTGCAGCTGTGTTGACCTCTGGGAGTCACGTCTCAGACGACATGGCGGCGGATTGCCCGTCATAGAGCTCCTGTCTGTGCTCCCCTCAAAAACAGAGCTGCTCTACCTTCACTGTTTAAAGGTGTTGAGATAAGTATGATATCCATTTTATTTTTTACTAAATTAAAAAAAAAATTTCCCCTGCTTAATTCTTCTGAATTGCATGGTTTATTCACATAAAAACCATGTGATTTATGCAGTGGCTGTGAAAAAAGAACAAATGCAACATAACAAATCACATTTAATTACTGTTTTATTACTTGGGCATTTACTGTGTGCGTTTGTAAAATAATATGCACATTTCATGCAAAGGACCATTTCACAATATTACACATTCTTCCATTAGTAAAATAAGAGCTTTACATTTGAAAGCAACGTAAAAAAATGTATCAACTAATTAAACATTGGGGAGACCTGGTATACAGAAAAGTTGCATAATGAACCGGAACCATGTTAATAAAATCTCATTTTGAATCAGCTGATTTGTTTGCTGAACCGCACGAAGTTTGCACAAAATCAACCAGGCAAGTGGTACGGATTGGATACTGACAGCCTCTTCGCCGTAGCTGACCGCGCGTTTACATTGTGTTGGTGTTTGCGAACGTCCGGCCTCAACAGGAAACATGTAGTGGGCTGCAGCGGTCGGAAATTCTGCATTTTACAACGCATTTTATTTGTTGGATTCCGCGATTCTGTATGCATTTTCTGTAATACGGAAATAATAGGGCCCTAGACAAGAGTGTGTATGTGTGTGTGTTCCTAAAAGGGATGTACACTCTGGGGAACTGGTCCCATACATGCACATGGCTCTATTACACCCCCAGTCTTATTAAATAATAGACTGCATATAAAGGCCATTGTTAAGGGATTATATTTAGACTAATAAAAACGTGGCTGTCGAATCTTGGTTTCAAAGCCCTGTGTAGATACGATGGAGCGCAGTGACACGAGCCGGCTGATCTATAGGGAGAAGCAGTGGGTGGTCCACTCTATAGGGACGTGTAGGGGGAAATCTGATACAGTAAGGGGCTGGTGGGGGACTCATCTCTGGCATGTTTCTGGTCCCTGTTCCCATGTCGTTTTTTTTTTTTTTTTTTTTTTTTTGCTGTAGCTGTGGAGAATTTAGTTTGTTTTGGAGAGCATGTCATGGTTTAACCCCCCTCCCCCTTCCTTTTCATGTCCATCTGTCTGTCTGTCACCCCCCCCCACTCCTACTCTCTCCATCTTGCTTACTTTCTCTGGGTCTGTCTTTTTTTTTTTTTTTTTTCCTCATGCAGACCTGATCAAATACTGGAATTATTATTTGGTTCAGGTGAAGGGTTACGCATGCTTTGAGATAAAAGTATGGAGCAGAAATCGCACAATGCTGAAGGTCACATGGCCAGTTCCTAATTACTTAAATTCTCATTTGCCGTTAGAACTCATGAATATATCAGAATATATCATCCACTGATACGTCAACTGCTTCAATTTAACCTTCTCATGGTACTGGCAGTTGTGTGTTTACAATAGATAACTAATATAAATGATATTTATTGAGACACAACCTGTGTAAATTTTGCTACCCATGCTGAGGGGCACAGACCGTATCACCAGGGGTCATAGTTCATGTCACTGTGTTACTGTCCAGCCCCAGATGATGATAGAACTTCTGATTTGCTCGACAATGATAATGGACTAGTTTTTCGTGTGTGTCTTGTGGCCATCCATCCCTTCTCTCTACACCAGTGTTTTCCCTTTCTGTGTTTGTTTTCACTCTCCTCCTTTCGGGCTGGAGGAATGTTACACATCCGCTGTGTGTGTGTGTGGGTTTTTTTTTTTTTTGTCCTGCAGTCCTCCATGTCTCTCTGCACCCCCTCCACATGCATATTTCATATGCTAGGCCATTACTCTGCCAGCAGGCATGGGAACAGCCTGGCCTCAGGGGAGTGTGTGTGTGTGTGTGTGTGTGTGTGTGTGTGTGTGTGTGTGTGTGTGTGTGTGTGTGTGTGCATACGTTATGGACTTCTAGTGTTTGTGTCTGCTTTGTGTGTGTTCATGTGTTGCTGTCCTGTCTGCATAATCTCTTTGTCACTGTGTTCTGTGTGTGGAGAGTCACTGTTTTGCCAGTAAACAGTCTGGCTTGAGCAAATCTGAGCAAATCTGCTGTTTGCTTGAGGAAGTGTGAGTTTTTTTTTTTTTTTTTTCCAATGTCTGTGTGTGTGTGGGGGGGATTATTGGTTGAGCTGGGATGGCAAGGTCTGGCTCTAGAAACTGGACAGGTGTGTGTGTGTGTGTGCTAGTTTTGATGGAAATACTTGTCTGGTCATGTGTTTGCGCTCTCTGCAGATTAGAGAATTTTAAAGATAGTTCTGCTGTTTCCAACTTCCTGATGAAAGTGTTTTTGATTTTGTAGTCATTTGTAGAAGCACAACACAGATGGCTGCAGTTAAGAGAGCTGGCCAATAAAATCCTGCCATTCTAGGACCAGTAGGACAACTGCAGATTAATGGCATGAAATTTCTGTGAAAGAAAGGAGATTTTTTTTTTCTTATCTTTCTCAGCATTATTATTATAAAAGTATTGACAGGCATCTGCATTTAAACCATTATTTCAATATTCTTTTTTTTTTTTATTAATTTCTCTTCCACCTCTCACTTTCAGCAAATGGTAATGAGCCTTCGAGTTTCGGAGCTCCAGGTACTGCTGGGATACGCTGGACGGAATAAACACGGACGCAAACACGAACTCTTGACCAAGGCCCTGCACTTGCTGAAGGCCGGCTGCAGCCCCGCCGTCCAGATGAAGATCAAGGAGCTCTACCGTAGGCGCTTCCCCATCAAGATGGTGTCCCCCGCCGAGCTGGCGCTGCCCAGCGTCCACTCCGCCGCCAGCTCGCTGCCCGCCGGCCTCACCCAGCTGGGCTTCGATGGGCATGGCGCCCCCTCGCCCCTGCTGCCCATCTCCCTCCTGGGACCCAAACATGAGCTGGGCCTGCCCCACCTCCCTGCCGCCCTCCATCCCGTCCACCCGGACGTCAAGCTGCAGAGACTTCCTTTCTATGATGTGCTGGATGAGCTGATCAAGCCCACAAGTCTGGGTGGGTAATATGTGTGTTTGGGGGTGGTGTGGGGCGGGTCGTTTATTCGTTTAGCCGATAGCGTGCTGCTCGGGGAGATGCCTGTGGAGCACCGGCTGTGTCATGTACCGCAGTCCTGAGATTGTGTGAAATAAGGAGCAGCCACGACAAACCATCTGCCACAAAGCAAGATTAGTACAGTCAAGGCCAAAATTGTTGCCACCCCTGAAATTTTCCCAGAAAACCAAGTATTACTCACAGTAAAATATTGCATTAACACATGTTTTGCGATACACATGTTTATTCCCTATTTGTGTATTGAAACAAAACTAAAACAGGACGGGAAAAAAAGCAAATTTGACAATGTCACACAATATGGGCTGGACAAAATTATTGGCACCCTTAACTTAATATTAGGTTGTACACCCTTTGGAAAAATCAGTTGCTTCATATAACAATCAACAAGCTTCTTACACCCCTCACACAGTATTTTGGACCACTCTTCCTTTGCAAACTGCTCCAGGTGTCTCATATTGGAAGGGGCGAATAGCATTTTTAAGATCTCTCCACAGGTGTTCAATGGCATTTAGAGCTGGGCTCATTTATGGCCACTTCAGAACCTTCCAGCGCTTTGTTGCCATCCACTCCTGGGTGCTTTTTGAAGTATGTTTGGGGTCATTGTCCTGCTGGAAGACCCAAGATCTCAAACGCAAACCCAGCTTTCTGACACTGGGCCCTACAGTGCGACCCAAAATCCTTTGGTAATCCTTGCATGCCTTGCAGTGTCAGATGCAGCAAAACAACCCCAAAACATCTTTGAACCTCCACCATGTTTGACTGTAGGGACTTTTCTTTGTAGGCCTCATTCCGTTTTCTGTAAACAGTAGACTGATGTGCTTTACCAAAAAGCTCTATCTAGGTCTCATCTGTCCACAAGACATTTGGTGGTAGTAGCCTAGTGGGTAACACACTCGCCTATGAACCGAACGACCCAGGGTCAAATCTTACTTACTACCATTGTGTCCCTGAGCAAGACACTTAACCCTTAGTGTCTTGCCCTTGTCTTGCCCTCAAGACACTTAACCCTTAGTCTGGATAAGGGCGTCTGATAAATGCTGTAAATGTAAATTTTCCCAGAAGGATTTTGGAACTCAAGTACATTTTGGCAAACTGTAGTCTTGCTTTTTTATGTCTCTGTGTCCTCCTGGGTCTCCTGCCATAGCGTTTCATTTCATTTAAACGTCAACAGATAGTTTGCTCTCTGAGCCTGCAGGAAAGCTTGAATTTCTTTGGAACTTGTTTGGGGCTGCTTACCCATCATCTGGACTATCCTGCATTGCAACCTTTCATTAACTTTTCTCTTCCGTCCACGCCCAGAGAGATTAGCTACAGTGCCATGGGAGATGGTTCTCTTTTCCTCTTTCTGTCGTCCATGCTTAGTGTGGTACACACAGACACACGATGCAAAGACAAAGTGAACTACCTTCCTTTTTATCTGCTTTCAGGTGTGATTATTTTTTTTTATAGTGCCCACACCTGTTACTTGCCCCAGGTGAGTTTAAAGGAGCATCACATGCTTGAAACAACTTTTTTTTTTTATCCACAATTTTTTATGTGTATAGCAAAACATGTTAATGCAGTACTTTTCTGTGAGAAATACTTCTGGGACCATTTCTGGGGTACCAACAATTTTGGCCATGACTCTACAATTATTATTTGGGTGGTTGGTGTAATGACAAGTGATGAGGCAATAATAATGGTAATACAGCGGTAATAAATTGTCAAATAAATTAGCGACGCTAATGTTTTTATGAAATTTATGAAGTCAAAGTACTGTACTATCACTATACCATTATTTTTTGTTGGGATATATAGTATATAAGGGGTGGCTTGGGGGAAACTGATATTGAAAATTGGGGTTGTGGGTGATAACAAAGATTCCTTGTCGCAGATTTCCAGAAAGTTTTGCCATTTTGTACAGCGTCTTATTTCTAGCACGAATATGCATGTAGGAAGCCCATCATGTGATGAATGCTTAATCACCCAGAAAACCCGGCCGGACATGTTTGAGGAAATGAGAAGATCTGGTCACCATAACTTAGCGGGTCTGGTGGGGGTGGCCCTGTGGCCACGCCCCTGCAGAGGAAGCATCACAATATATTGCATTATCAGTGTGTTGTTCCTAGCATTGATGTGTTATTAATACAGTCATGTGTTAATGCAACTTTGGCAGCCTTAACCGCTGTACCTGGGCTTGCTGTGGCCCGTTACTATGGCTACAGAGATCTACAGGGATCGCACGTTCATTTAGAACAGTGATTTAAACCTTGCATTATACAGTATTCTTGCATGGCGGTCACCGGGCCAATCAGAATGAAGTATGGCTTACCAGTGCCTGCTATGGCGAGTTAAGAGGAGAACCAGACGCCATGTTTGCCTTAATCTGAAGTGAGATGCGAGGAGTTTGGAGGCAGGACTGATTGTTTTTGAGAGTCGTGTATGTGTCATGTTGAAGCTTTGCCCGTGGCATCTTTAACACCTTCAGCTAGTGTATGAAGTTTCTGAATAAATTGAGGTTGTGTTTGCTCGTTTGTTAAGCCTTTGCTGATTAACGTGGCTCCTTTCTGTCTATTCCTTTATTATCATTTGCCATCTTCTTTGAGTTATCGCTTCCTCATAAATCCACGGCTCTGTGCAAATTTGCGGATGTGTCCACATTTTCATAAATTAGCATCTTAATGGAGTAAGATGCCATTTCGTGATTAATTTGCCTCCAGTTTGCTTGTACATACACACTGCCTCTGGCTCCGTCATTTCCTCGCCTCGCCGCTGCATTTGCATACAAAGTGAGGAAATCATAGGTGCGTCCACCTGTGTTCCCCGACGCACGGCGAATCATTAGTGAGCCACAGACCTGAGCGCTCGGGCCCCGCCGCGGCGCTCGCGCGACACACACGTGTTGATTAATGCACGCCGCGCTGACCGAGGACGTCCACCCGGCCCCAAAATCGAGACAGCGCTCCGGCCACGTAAAGTTGATTTGTGGGGGCGAGTGGCCTGCTGATGAATAACGTGGAGGAGGAGGAGGAGGCCCTCTTTATCCTAATCATAAAGGCCTGACACTAATTAAGCAGCTTGATTAATTAAAACAGGGCTCCTCCAGCAGACAGCGCCGCCTCCCCTCCCCCACCAACGCTCCCGCGCTCTCTCTCTCTCCCTGTCCATCTCTCAAATCCTCCCTCTCTTTCATCATTGGTCTGTCACTCTGTCTTTCCTTTGTCTCCCTGTCTGTTATGCCATCGTTTTATGTGTCCCTTTGCCGATCTCTCCCTTTTTTCTTTCCTATGTTATCTTGCTCCTTTTTTTTTTTTTTTTTTTTTTTTTTTCTCTTTTCTTTTCCAGCTCCGCCCCCCCCCCCATCTCTGTCCCTTTCTCTTTGCTGCAGCTGATAATACCAGCAGCCTTCTACCTCAGGCAGGCCTGTTTTATTGTGTGTGTGTGTGCACGTGCACTGTATAACAGGCCATGTTCATCACGTTGTGCTGGAGACCCGTAGTCCTTTCTTCATTATGCATATCAGTATGGGATATCATGCATTTTTCATGTTTTTAATCGCCTCTCTTCATGCTGAAATTTGTTCACGTTATCGATTCTGATTAATATTCCTTTTACTGTTCAGGATCTGTGAGGTCATGACGTTGTACTAACATTGTTCGCCGGGTGATTAAGGCTTCCATCTCAACAGGAGTGAAGTAGACCGAAACCATCCAGGCTTTTAGTGAACATCACAGATTTGTATTATTTCCTCTCATGGCACCGGACGAGCGAGCCTGTGTCAGCATGCAACCAACCAGCAGGCTCAGCACCAAAACCAGCGCCCGCATTAAACACGCGTGCCCAGACCGCAGCTCAAATAGCAGGCCTGCGTTCAAAAAAGGCAACTGTTCACTCGCCGATAAACTGACGGACAGCTCCCCACGCATGCGTGGTCAGCGCCATGCACGAAACCCCGCAGAACCGAGGAGCCGTGTGGAACCCGACTCCTACACAACAAAAGGCGGGGGAAACGGAGAAAAAAACCACCCCCAGTTCGCCGCAGTACTATGTTAACAGGCGCCCCGAGAGCCCCGTGCGTGTTTCCTCCTGCTGCTCTAAATCTTCAGGGCTTTACGAGCAACGCGATAGCCAAGATGCGTCATCTATAGCTGCGCCGAATGGCAAAGAGGTGATGTAAGGAAGGCTGCGCGCGGCCGCCGTTGAGGAAGGCCAGAGCAACTTCACATCTAGGTGCAGCAAAGGAGCAAAGTTGTATCCTCTATCCAGGGGCCTGGATGGGAAGGAGAAGCTGCTGCTGCGTTCTTATCCAGGGTTCAGGTCACTCTCCAGATCACCAGTCTGCTGCTTGAAGCATGGTCGAACCTTCATGCCGCCTTTAGCCTATTTTGTTTTCCGTCAAAACACGTAGACTTTGTCAATGGGGAAAAATGTACGTGTTGTGTCAAAATGTCCCCAATCGTCACCAGAGGCGAGTTTTATGTAGATCACTAGTGGAAGGTTTTAGTCTTAACTTGACGGTAATAAAATCCAAGTTGCCGTTGTCTCTCCTCGGCTGCCCCCATTAGGGGTCGCATCAGTGGGTCATCCGGTCTGGCAAAAGTGTTTTTCCTGGGCTCGGGACCAGAACCAGTACTTAACGAAGCACAATATTTAGTAAAAAATAATGTTATATGTTGCTATGATGTTGTTAATGTTGTTTTTGCTGCTGGGAACATTGACGTTTTGATGCTTTTTAATTTATCGCAGTTATATTGTCTCGCGATCTGGGGAACGCTGGCCGGTCTAATTACCGGTGTCATCCAGGATAATTACAGCCCCGACGGTGCATGAGAGTCTAGTAGGGGGGAGCAGAATGAGGGCGTATCACCGTACCGCTTTGCTGGTGTTGTGAATGTACATCGCAGCTGACTTAGAAAATCTGTAATTTATTATCATTTTTTTTTTTTCCCGCCATGATTGTATCGTAGGATATTTCCTGGCATGAAGGTGTTGAGCTCATCCTGTATATTCATAGGGACTTTTGCCCGTAGGGACGTTGCTGGCCTCAGTGGAAAGGCTGCTTCTCAGCAGTTTCCGCCTTCAGTCCAGTACCGAGTCGCGAGTCATATTTGTACGGAACCCGTCTGGTTTCAGTCGCGTGGGCACGTGTCCCTTAACAGCAGGTACGTTTTTTTTTTAATTTTTTTTTTTATTTTATAAACCGCTGCTCAGGGTGGAATGACGGGCTTTTCGGTGAACAACTGAGAAGGCATGGTGCAGTTTGGCCACAGTCTCACGCAAGAGGAAAACCGGAGGATGTAACGCGCGTCTCTGTGGCCGAAAGTCTCACCTGTTACCTTCTGCTTTCATCATACCGCTGTCTTTCCATGACCGCTTCTATTATTTATTTACTAACTTCAGGACGAACGGGCTGACATGGAAGAAAGTGTAATCAGAGTGGAACAGCAGTTCCTGTTGTCTGAGAAAATAAAGGTGGCGGGGAGGGAAAACAAAGAGTGCGTTGAGGTTCTGTCCCTGAATGAAGACCTCAGCGATTTGCTGTCATACAGGGACTCCCCTCCCCCACAGCACATAATGAGATCACACAGCTACAGCCACTGGATGGACGGACTGATGGACACACACACACACACACACACACACACACACACACACACACACACACACACACACACACACACACACACACACAGAGAGAGCTTTGCTAAGTGCCCTCCCTCTCTCACTCTCTCTTGCTCGCTTCCTTTATCTCTCGTTCTCGAATGCTCGGTTCCTTTCTGGCACTTTCCGTGGCTCGCACTCTCCCTCCCTCGCTCTAATTCTCTCTCCCACTCGCTCCACCGCCCCCCCATTCCCTCACACCCTCAACCCCAGTTTTTTTTTTTAAAGGGATATTTCATTATATGGGCACAAAAGCCTTTATGATAATGTTTCATTAATAAACGACTGCAGTAAGGCCTGGAACGACTCGCTGACATTTGATGCCGTTCTGTCAACGCTGTGTCTGAAATCTCAGGTAGATAAACACACTAATCATTTGTTGACGGCCGTGGTAAAATATTCATAACTTCTATAAGGAAAGTCGACATCTTCAGTACAAAGGGAAAAGGGTAAAGTGATTACTTTAATACGTGTCATATGTGTAAACGTAGCTGTGGGCTGGGAGTTAGCGCTGGTATTAGGATATCGATGCTCATTATCCACACGGTGATATTAAAGTTTGTCCTTGTTCTGCAATATGCAAAACAGATGGGTCAGTGTTCTTTATTTATTTAATATTAACCAGCATCCTCCCGTCCCCACCACCTTCTCTCTGTTTTTTCTTTCTCTCTCTCTCTCTCTCTCTCTCTCTCTCTCTCTCTCTCTCTCTCTCCCCTGCAGCCTCAGATAACAGCCAGCGTTTCCAGGAAACGTGTTTTGCTTTTGCATTAACTCCACAGCAGGTCCAGCAGATCAGCAGCTCCATGTAAGTCAACCTGTGTGGTGCAGGGCCGACCTGGATTCTCCCCGACACAAGGGGGCAGCGTCGAGCCCTGTCCGTTTAATGATTTATTTTAGAATATTATTTTGTAAACATGGTATTTGACCCAATGTTTTCTCCATGAAGGGACATTTCTGGGACCAAATGCGACTTTACAGTTCAAGTTCAGTTAAGGTATGAACAGCTTACTGAGTTTTGGCCTATATTGTCAGAAGCAGTAATTACTAATTGTAAATTGCTCTGGATAAGGCCTTCTGATAAATGATCATTTTTTTATATACATCTCCATTGATACATTTTTTAAAGTATTATTTCTGCCTCCCCCAGGTTTTGTTTATCAGAAACAAGTTGTCCTCAGGAAGACCACTTTCCTCACAATCTATGTGCGAAAGTAAATGGGAAGGCGTGTAACCTCCCGGTGAGAACTCTACTGATCGTATTAGTGTTTTTTTGTCATTCATATAAAAGCTGGGCAAAGTTCTGATGGTTCCTGCTTTAAGATTATTTTGCTTTAAGACAACTCTGCTTCCTTTATTTTTTCTAAAGGGATTCCTTCCTCCTACCAAAAACGGAGTAGACCAAAAGCGACCTAGCCGACCAATCAACATTACCTCACTGGTCAGACTGTCCACCACTGTCCCCAACACTGTAGTGGTTTCATGGACTTCTGAAATTGGAAGGGTAGGTGGTTAGTTCTTGCTTGTTTGGACACCCCCCTCTACCAGCAGCACTGTTCAATAGGAAACAATCTTGAAACAGCCGTGGCAAGTCCCTTTACGAAATTTAACATTTGGGCTCTTTCCCACGTTTAAAAATGGTAGCAACTGCTATCGGAGAAGAGATGTCTGCGTCTGCATAGTTCATGCAGCGAAGAATTTACATTTTACAATATTCCTTTCCTTATCTCCTCTCGTCCAACCGTTTGGTAGATTATTTCAAGAGAAAGAATGATCCTGTCACCAAATAAGAATGTATGTCATTGAATTCTTTTAAAATGACAAGGCTATCTGTTCTTTTCAGATGTCATTGTCATGTTAATCTAATGCCTAGTTGAGCCTAGTCACAGGACCTGTGAATTTCATACTTCACATAATATTTGATGTTCCTTGAATTATGATAATTGGTACATTTGGGGTGTTGATAGGACCATCTGCTGGATATGTATTAAACTCTATGGAACACATATTTTTCCTCTCTTTTCGCAGAGTTACTCTATGGCAGTATACCTGGTTAAACAGCAGTCCTCCTCGGTGCTGTTGCAGAGACTACGGTCAAAAGGCATTCGGAATCCAGACCATTCCAGAGCCCTCAGTAAGTGGCAGTCACCTTTGTGACCGCTCCCTTTGTTTTAAATGAGCCTTTTATAACTCCTGTCACGTGGCCGGCGCCTGATTTGGCCGGGTCCTTTCACAGTATTTTATAGCCGAGGTTGGTTTTGCCATGCAAACTCAAGAGCAGCAAAAAGCCAGTCTAAGTGTCTCCTTGGAGAGGAGCCTGATGCTAATGAGCGCTGTGTCCTCTCGCAGTCAAAGAGAAGCTCACGGCGGACCCAGACAGCGAGATTGCCACCACAAGTCTACGGGTGTCTCTGCTCTGTCCGGTAAATAGTGCAACCACTACAGCCTGCTTTCAATGCCCATCCCACTTAGGCAACAGTGTAGAAACTATTATTTTATTTTTTCAAATCAGACCATTTTAAAAACATGTTTCCTGTTGAAGTCCCTGTGTTTTATACTTTTTGTCCGGACCTTCATATTTCTGTCTTGTCTCATCTCTCTCCACCCTCATAATCTGTCGGCATGGCTGCTCTTGATGTTTTCATTTTTCGTGTCTGTGCTTGATTATCCCCCCCCCGTTTCCATGTTTTGACACTCTGTTCGTGCGTGTACGCAGCTGGGGAAGATGCGCCTGATGATTCCGTGCCGAGCGCTGACCTGCTCACACCTGCAGTGCTTTGACGCCACACTCTACATCCAGATGAACGAGAAGAAACCCACCTGGGTGTGTCCCGTCTGTGATAAGAAAGCCCCCTACGAGCACCTAATCATCGATGGGTACGCGCCTCCTCGGCCCTTGGCTCATGCGGCAGTGTTGTAAATGTCGACCCCTTCCTGTAACTGGACTCCTGACTCTCTGCGTGCTACTGGCAGGTTGTTCATGGAGATCCTGAACAGCTGCATGGACTGCGACGAGATCCAGTTTAAGGAGGATGGCACTTGGGCCCCCATGAGGTCAAAGAAGGAAGTGCAGGAGGTGTCTGCTTCTTACAACAGTCTGGAAGGTGAGGCAGATGTGGAGAAATGTAAACATGCGGAGACAATGAAAGACAGAGCGTGAGTAAGTGAGACTATTTAAAGGCCTCTCATCTCAGCTCTGCTCAGCTGGTCCCTGTCTGCCTCCAGCTTCATGAATACACAACTCTGCCCCGACTGTGTAATTGCACACAGTGGGTAAACAGAGAAGGAGGGCGGAGAGAGTGAAACCAGAGTGTGTCACAGTACACAGGGGACATGCAAGGGGCTGAGAAATGCCGCTCAGACATTTAGGAAGGAAATGTAAGCGCTGGAGGAGAAGCAGCATTTCAGTTAGACTCTCGTTTCAGGGTAATGTTCTTCGATGAGCTCCAAAAGGCGAACCAACCATTAAATAAAACCTAATGCAACTCTGTGCCTCAAGTTCATGTGTCTTATCTGATGCACCATCAACTTCAGACAGCTAGATAACTGCTGATGTCATTCTCAACAGAGCCAACTGAGGCCACTTAGCTGCCAAGTCGGCACTCCTTCACCCCATTATAAATGAGCTGGTTTCTAAGGAACCAATGTAAACACAAGCAAAACATTATTATTTAGATCAAGAAATGTGACATGGACATTAACATCATTCAAAGTACTGAAACGAAATATACTATAGTTATATACATTTTTTGTTATACAATAGTGTGTAGTCATTCCATCAAAGTGTATCATCTCACTGTACCCGAAATGAGGAGGAAAAGTTTGTAAAAGAGCATTTTTATTTACAGCAGAAAAAAATATATTGTAATTATATTGTATTTTAAGTAGGAAGGTTTCATTTAGCATTTATAAACTTTTAATGCACTCAGTCTCATGTGATCATCTTGAGTGTATTGGTGAGGCTGGTTTGAAGATGCTTACTGACTTTTATAACCATTCCCTTTTGACACTGATTTCTTGATCCCGTTTCAGGAGCTCAGTGTCGGCCTGCAGCACAGGAGCAGATGAACCATTCATCCAGCAGCAACAGTAAAAAGGTGGAGGTGATCGACCTGACACTAGACAGCTCATCAGAGGATGAAGAGGAAGATGAACCTCCTGCTAAAATGTCCTGTCCTTCTCTGTCTCCCACCTCCCCTCAAGTCACTAAAGGGTTAGAACTGTGCTTCTCAATTATTTTCTGTTACTCTCCCACTGTGGCCTCCTAGGAAAGTTACGTATCATTGTTATTATTACTACTACTACTACTTCATAGGCAGATCAATTAATGTGGGATTTGTCTTTTCATATTAAGAAACAGTAATACCAAATAGTTTTAAGAAATCACTTTTTTTTTATTCCTCCATTTGTGGCGTCCCCTGAATGGATGGCGCCTAGGCATTTAAACAAGGTCTCCCACCATAGTCACAATGAAGCCATGCACAACATATTTACCTTTTTACTGCACTTCATATATCTTGTACGCTCTTGTTTGGTGCAAAAAAAACAAACAAACAAAAAAACACTATTCCCTGTGGCAAAGCAAGCATGTTCCACATATCGCACGCCTTCCCCCCAGGTGCACTATTTGAGCACTTCTCACTATTTGAGATTATACATATGTATTTTTTTTGGTTTTGGCTGATGATTTAACTTTTTCTATTGTTTTGGTAGGATTATATGGTACAGACTGCCTTGCATTTTAAAAATGGATCCTTTTATACCTCTAAGTGAATTTTATCTGTGGTCTGAACAGGGTCCTGAATCTGCATACCCAAGCATCACCCGTGACTCGAACTCCCAGCATGCCTCCAGTGGACACCAGTTATATCCCGCCTCCACCCCCTCTCATCCAGGACTACCGCCACTATTACCCCACACCTAATGACCTCTCGGGTAAACAGTAAACTGCTTTAAAGTTGCAAAATACTATGTTGTTTTACTTCTACCTGACAATTCTTACTCAAAACCCTTTTGATCTTTTCCAGATCTGAATTTTTTCTCCTTTTTGCAAGGTGAAAATCAGGTAAGAGCCAGAATGACTGCTTTTTAGGTTTAGTTTTAGATCATTAATGTTAATGAGGTTCATGTTTCCACGATAGCATTACAACATGGTGATGGCAGCAGCGGCCGCAGCCTCTGCATCAGAAGACCATGAGCTCCTGGGCCGCTTCTTGCCGTATGGTCCTTCTCAGCTGTTCCTGGAACCTCTGGGAACACCGGCCAGCAGTGGAACGCTGGCACCCGTTAACGGCACAAGCAACGGTGGAGGCGGCAGCAGCCTGAGAGACAACCACCTCCTCCCTGCCGTCTCACGGCCTGGCGCCGAGGCCTCTGCAGCGGCCGCCATTTATGGCCCTGTCCCCGACGTCATCTCGCTGGACTGAGCCCAAACAGTACAGACTGTGCAGACACTGACTGGGAGGTAAACACGAAAAGGAATTTTTTTTAAAAATCGGGATTTAAGCATTTCTTTTCTAAAAAAGAAAAAAATATATAAAAATGGAGGAAAAAAAAAAACATTGCTATGTACAGAGAACATAAATATATTTTCAGTTTTACTTTTGTACATAAATCTGAGACTGTTTTCTGTCCGGTGATTGACTTCAGTTGATATTTTTTCTGTGGATACTGAAGACCCCCCCCCCACAGTTTGTTGATCCTTTGGCTATACTATAACTTTTGTATCTTGTGTTGAATTTTTATCCTGTTCTATACTCTATTGTTCCTTGTCCTGCATCAAAGGCATTAGACGTTACTCTAGCTGGAACACCTTGATGAATCAGTTCAAGACCTTCTTCCCAATTGCGGTTCAGGTTGTACTCCGAAAGAGAATAACTGTCTGTTTTTAGTTCTGGAAGTTTCTCCACCTGTTGGAAAGCATTCCTACGGCCCTCAAGGTTTTGTTGAGGACCGCCGTAGTTCTTTTTGTTTCCAGCTTTTCCTTTTATTAAGAAGCAATTCCACTTCTTTTTCCACATTATCATCATTATTATTTTAGTTTCTATTAGTTTCTAACCACTTTCTTTCCATTTTGCACAATGCCAAAAATCATTCGAGTACATAACGCCCTCTGAATAAAGGAAGCTGTGGGCAGTGCAACATTCAGTAATGTCATTAGTTAGTCTTATAGGAGAAGGAAAACAAAACAAAAAATATATATAAATATATATATTTATTTTTTCATGTGATATTAAGAAATTACCCCAGAGTCATGAGGATCAAGTTTGGAGTCACTGCTTTAAGACTGTCTGTCTGCCATCTTAGGTGGGTCTCTCTTCTCCCTTCAGTGGCCTTCAAGGTCTCACCCTCACAAAAAAATGTTAGCTCTCTGTGCCTGCAGATGATGTCCTCGTGAACCAGTTCCGTCCATTGTTGTCAGTCTGATGTGCCCATCTGAAGGCTCCCCTCATGTCTTCAGTGTTCAGTCCCTGCTTATCTCTGTAACTTTATATCATCTGGCTCAATGTCACTGCATCAGAGCCTCGCTGCTTCATCAGTAAATTTGTGGCGTTGATAAAGTGTAGCATTTGCCACTTGGAAATGGTTGAAGCAATTGTGTAATTAGCAACAACATTACTGTGTTAAAGCCCAAACAAAAACTCTTTAGCACTGCAATGTTCTAAAATCAAGTACCTTTTGATAACAAAAGTGTCGTTGATTCTTGATTGACTGGCTTACTGCAGGTCTTCATACGAATATAATCTACAGTAATTTCCTCCTGACTGTATAACTCACTATAGTTATTAAGAACATATTCCATATTTATTTCAGATATATTTAGCATATATTCATGAAAAATAACAGATGAAAGAGGGAAGCCTACTGCTGTGCTCAGGTTCTAATTTACAAATGACACATCTTCCTCATGTCTTTCGTATCATTTTGTTCTGTTTGGGGTTCGGGGATGTTGTAAAGGCCATACAGTTGAAGCAGGCTGGTGGTTGTCCATAACGTGAACATTTGTGTCCATGTGTGTTAATGTGTGTGAAATTGCTACCAAACCTCACCTCAGTGTCAAGCCTTAACACTGGTTTAGAAGACCTGTAGTTCTAGAGCTATGGTTCAAAGCAGGTTTTTTAAAGTGTAATTTCTCAAGGCTGTATTCTGACTTGTCTTATATCTCTGAAAATTCTGACTGATTTGAAGCAGTGTATTTTGATCCTTTGGTTACAAAATATTTTGAGTGGATGTTAATTTTTGAAAAATTGAGCACAAGTGATGGGTCAAAAAACAGCGAGCCACAACATTAAATTCAGTCCAGCATAGCCGACTTCCTTATTCTGTCCCATGTATCACTTGTGTATAGATTTTGTAATCTATAGATTTTTACATGTTTGTTTTTGATCCACTGATTTCACACTTGTTTTGCGTTACATGATGTATATGATGTATTTAATGTGCTTAGTTTTTGTCACCAGCTGTAAGATGAAAAGTGTGGACGATGACGTGTACACTCTGATGCTACCTTGGGCTCAACTTAAACTGGTTTTCGATGGTCAACATTTGCAGACCCAAAAACTAGATCATGTTTCTGTATTTATTAGTTATATGTGTCAAACGCGTATAAAACGTGGTCATTGTGGATACAGACTGAATGTTTCCCAGCCTGCATGCCTTATCGTTAAATCTTTTTTTTTTTTTCCTCAGTCTTTTTTTTTTTTTTTTTTTGTTGTCCCTCAACATGCCATTGGAACCCTGCAACATCAGTGTTAAGGATGCTTCTCTAACCTTATATTTATTGACGACCGGATAAGCACAGCCCTGCTCCCCTCCCTCACCCCTGCTACAGAAACAGTGTCCTTCGCACAATAACCATATCTCTTTCCCAGGGGTGTGCTGCTGACGGACGCTCTGTTTTGGCTTCAGCTGTTTTCTGTAAATAAAGTGATGTTTGGTAGATTGGTGCAAGTCACGTTGGACCAGGGGCCATTTGTGAAATTGCCTGAAATCTTTTTTTTTTTTTTTATTAAGAAATTGATGTCAGTGTTTTGAAGAAGCTTGATAAAGGGAGATCATGTTGTGTATAGGCCATTGCTGGAAAGTGTATGGTTAATTGTGCAAAATGGATGTTTCAGTGATGTTCATGTGTTTTGTGGCATCATCAGATTCAGATTATTTATATATTTTTAGAAAAATGGGCTTGTGTTCAAGGCCGGATTTTATTTTAATTAAAAAAAATTGTCCTTCATTTTGAGATAAGCTGACATCTGCTCTCACTGCCTTAAACCCACTGATTCTGTTTAAGTGTGGCATGTCCAATGAGAGAAAGGGAAATTTGAAAGGATCATACGCAAAGAAAAGATGTACAGTTGACCAATGTCAGTTTGTATAAAGTACTAAGTGAAAAAAAAAAACTATTTATTACTTGCATTGGAATAAATTGTTTACTTATTGAATGTTACCTGTTTATGTAGAGGAGTTTAGATGTAATAAACTGCATTGAGTTAAATCTGTGTTGTAGACTTATTTAAAATCAAGTGTGTGTGATTGATCCAAAATACTGGTTGATATGCAAATTATAGAGCATATTTTATAACATGCACTCAAGTGCCATTTGTGGAATTTTGTAGATCAATAGTATTGGTAGATTTCAATTAAATTAATTAAAGTTTGCATGTAAAATGTAGTTCATGGTGATTAATAACCAGTTATATGACAGCAACTTTCACAATAAGTGTATTCTCTCATGTGTAATCAGCTAGACAGTAATGGCTGGGGACTGATGTCCACTACATTTCCCAGAATCACCAATCTGTTCCGTTTAAAATCCTTAAATGCACTGAAAAACTACATTTGGTGTTAAACCTTTCACATGCATTAGTAGAACATTTTTATTATCATAGCCAGGAAAAAGTAAAATCGAATAATTTTCTGCATGTGGATCAATACAGTATTAACATCCTGAACTTTGCTTAAAAATACGCCATCCTTTCTAGGGCATGTGACACAGTCCAATCTGGAATCTAACAAAACATGCTTGCCTGTGCCAGGTTTCGGGCAATTGACTGTTCTGAATTTACCCATCAGTCCTTTTCGCCTCTGTTTCATCTATGTTTCCATCCTGCCACATTCAATATAACCTCATTATTATTCTGCAAATGGCATTATTCCTGCTTAGTAAAGGAGCTCAAACTACCAATACAGGCTCTCCAGCTCTCTAGCTGTTTTGGACTGAGGCGCTTTACAGGATTGGAGGAGGACAAACAAAAAAAAAAAAAAAACACAAATTCTGACAAACTTCAAGATTATGAAGGAATGGGTTGCCATCAGCAGGATGTGGCCCAGAAGTTGATTGACAGCATGTCAGGGCGAATTGCAGAGGTCTTGAAAAAAAAAAAAAAAAAAAGGGTCAACACTGCAAATGTATTTATATGGATTGCCTTTCTGTCCCTGGTATCAAAATCAAAGTTTTATATACACATATATATATATATATATATATATATAACTGAAATTGAGCCATGGTGCAGAATTACAGCCACTTTCAGCCAGTCCCACAATGAGATTTACATAGGATGCACCGTTTTGGTGTCTGTAGCTTTAAATGCAAATTAGGGGGAGGGAGGCCTATAGAAGTGCGCGGGCATTTGCGGAAATGACGTCATCAACACTTCTTTTTCTTGCAATGCTTTGCATGTTTTCAAGCCATGATGATCAATTACTTTTTTAGTGCAGGGGTGGGAAAAATTCTGGGTGGAAAAAGTATGAGAAAAGGGAGGTAACCTCTCCCCTTATGATGACTTAAGGGAACAATCACCCCTTCTAGCCACTGAAGGACCATGGACAGGCTAGCGTAACCCATATTTATGTTAAAAAAATCTCACAAAGTGAAATTTCCATAATAGGGGAGCTTTACCTTGGATTTTCCTGCAACATTGAGACATTGTGCATTTCATGAATGAACGTGAAGTGATTGAAATACTGCAGCACAGCACACAATGACACAAAATGTGTTCTCTGCTTTTAACCATCACCCTTAGTGAGCAGTGGGCAGCCATGACAAGCGCCCGGGGAGCAGTGTGTGGGGACAGTGCTTTGCTCAGTGGCACCTCAGTGGCTTGGGACTCTGTCACAGCGCGAAACAGATGGCGCAGGAGCGTGTGGGCTGCCGGGACGGGCAGTCGGGACGTCGTTTGGTCGGCAACAGTGAAGTCGGATGACACAAGGGACAGAGCTGGCGGGGTAACCAGGAACAGGCGGTTGGTTGGCAACGTTGAGGGCAAACAAAAGCTTGGTCAATCTGAAAATGCTCGCAGCACTGGGAGTTAACATGCAATGAGCTCACGGTTTAATAGTGGAGCCACCGGATGTTTATAGCGCATGTTGGCTTCTTCTGCGTCTCCCTGTGAGTGGCCATGCACCCCCTGCTGGCGTGGGGGGAGAGTGACGGCTGTGACAGATTCAAACAGGCAACCTGCTGCTTCCGGGTCTGCTTCCTTACCCACAGGGTCACCACTGCCAATCACATAATTCAATACAGAGAATGACAATGATCTCCGAGGGATATTGGGCCTCTCTCTCAAACATCAGAAAAAAAGAAAAATGTGTTGTGATTTGTTGTTTCGTACACAGCACGAACATCACTGCATCCGAAAACTTGTCGCAGGTATTGGGATTGTCCTGGACCAATTTGGAAAAGTGCTCTGGAAAATAATTTGTAAAAATTCCAATGTTATGCTCATAGTGTCTCTGTGTGATTGTGAACACATGCATATTTCACTTCCGTATTGTCCCATTCTGCCTGGTATGGGCAACAAAGGCTTCTATTAATGCCGACTACCCTGTAGTAACAGCAGTGCCAGGAGGCAGGTGCAAGAAAGCGTGTCTGTAAAGGAATTGGTGTAGAACATGGTAGTGAGAGCAGCCATGCTGTACAGTTTGGATACAGCAGCACTGACCAGAAGACAAGAAGCAGAGCTGGGGGTGGAGTAGTTGAAAATGTTACGATTTGCATTGGGAGTTGGAGTTTATCAGAGGGGACAGCTGGAGTTGAACTGTTTGGAGGAAAAGTCAGATGTGCGTTGAGAAGAGATGCTGAGTATGTGTGGAGAAGGATGCTGCTGCCTGCAAATAGAGGAAACCAGAAATGCCTAGTAGGAGGTTTATGGACGTGGTGAGTACATGCATAGAGGAGAGGAATATGGAGATGCCTGAGTGAGAGCAGCCAATCAAAAAAAGAAAGATGCGGCATCTCTATACTGTATTCTAAACGACGTACTGATTATGAGATCTAATCTCATTCAACAAGGAAAAGTATAAAAAAAACACTGCTGTGGTCGTCACATGACATCAAGTGACCTACAAATGGCAGCTTGAGTGAAGTGCACTGTGAGAACTGATTAGTACAGGCTCCTAAGATCAATACTAGTGTTAAAACATCAATGATCCTTGTGACAGAATTACACAAATTCCCTGCCCTAATCTGCCAAAATCCATTTGCGATCAGAAATTTATGGCAGTTTGCGGAATGCGATATATGTTACATTTTAAACTGATTGTTTGAAAAGTAATTTTTTTTACACAAATGAAAGTCTATTCCTGTTGGAGCCATCTAGATGGATAGCTTACCAGAAATGTGGAACTTTCTCCTCAAAATGTACCATTTGGTGGAAATCCATCATCAAGGAGGTTGTTCCTAAATTCCTGCACTTCGTCCTGCTGCATTGTACAAAGTAGCTGCACTAAACGCTCACACAAAAGAATATTGAAACATCCTGGCACCATGCGGCTGCACTTTGCAGAAGTGATTCCCTGGATCTGATTATTATCGGAGAGGATACACTACATTTACAGCATTTATCAGACGCCCTTACCCAGACTGACTTACAATCAGTAGTTATAGAGACAGTCCCCCCCTGGAGCAACTCAGGGTTAAGTGTCTTGCTCAGGGACACAATGGTAGTAAGTGGGATTTGAACCTGGGTCTTCTGATTCATTTACGGCATTTGGCAGACGCCCTTATCCAGAGCGACTTACAACGTGCTAAGTTACCATCGATGAAGAGATCAATTCACAGGTGAGTGTGTTACTCACTAGGCTACTACCACCCTACATCCACCCAAGATGACACGAGGCCATCAAACCAGTGGAAATATTGTAGTTACAGGTATAAGAGGGCGAAAGGAGCCAGGAGAAAAACGTGGACACGGTGTCCCACACAGTTTCGTGGCCAGAAATCACGTCCGGGCTTCGGTCAAAATAATCAGCGCTACAGCATAATGACGAGGCCCCGTGCTGTATAATCACCCAATAATCAATTTATTCAGCTAACAACTAACGTGTAGCGTTTTTATTCTACGCGACAGCACAGTCTCGGAACACCTCGAGGTTTTTCCAGCCGCTTGTCTTCTTCGTCTGTGATTCCCCGCCGCGCTCCGTCTTTCGCGACACAGCGCCACCTACAGTCACGGAATCCGGTACTGCGCCTCTTAGCCTGCTGTGCGCGTTTTTACGCACAGACCAAACCAACGATTACGCGGGATTATTTTAGCATTTTACAGTAGAGACACGCTGTGCAGTTTTTAGCATTTAAATATGGGGCATCTCAGTAACATTACAAAACTTACCGGTACCTCCTTAAAATTACATAGAATTATTTGGCGTATGCGCTTGTTTCGGTTGGTTATTCTTTTGGCACGACTGGTTCAATATATTACATATGTAAAATTATGCTAAAATAGAATACATTTCAAAGATGTTATGGTGGTAGTCGCCAAGTGGGTAACACACTCGCCTATGAACCAGAAGACCCAGGTTCAGATCCCACTTACTACCATCGTGTCCCAGAGCAAGACTTGCTCCAGGGGGACTGTCCCTGTAACTACTGTAAATCGCTCTGGATGAGGGCGTCTGATAAATGCTGTAAATGTAAAATGTATTGTATTATGTCAAACACTACGGGTTTAGTTTAGATAAAGTGAAGTGATCCGTTGTCACATGTGACAGAGCACAGCAAAGCACAGCACCCAGTGCATACAGTGAAATGTTCCCAGAGGGAGCAGTGGGGGAGCAGTGTCCCCCACGGGCGCCCGGAGAGCACTGTGTGGGGACGGTGGCACTTGTCGTCTCGGGATTCGAACAGGCAACCTTCTGATCACGAGTCAGCTTCCTTAACCCGCACGGCCCCCACTGCTGATCTTGCTGGTTTAAGCTGGGAAAACCATCAGAGGCTGCAGAGCAGTAAAGTTTCATGCCACTCAAACACAGTCGCCAATCCCCGCGGCGCAGAGGCAGGGTGTCCGTGAGGCGCATGACGTAAATTTGCCGCCGCAGACCGAGCTCGGCCAGGGCTGGATCGGATGCGCGTAAAGAAATCTGGGAATGAAGGACGAGTGTCCATTGCGCACTGGCGCGCGGTGAAGCGGGGGGCATTTCGGACGCGATGGCGGAGACCAATCGGAGCGGCATCGCCACCGACCAGGACCGCTTCCGAAACTTGGAGGACATCGACGTTACTGCCGACAGGAGTCCCGTTTTGAGGTTATTTATCTCCCTCACCTACTCCGTCGTGTGCGCAGTGGGTTTAATCGGAAACCTGCTGGTGTTCTTCTTCATCCGCGTGAAGCAGGAGAGAAGGACCTCCAAAATCAACGTCTTCATCCTCAACCTGGCCGCCACTGACTTCCAGTTCGTCCTGACCCTGCCCTTTTGGGCGGTGGACATCGCGCTGGACTTCAGCTGGCCGTTTGGGCACGCCATGTGCAAGATCATCCTGTCAGTCACCGTGATGAACATGTACGCCAGCGTCTTCTTCCTGACTGCCATGAGTGTCACACGCTACTGGTCGGTTGCCTCAGCCCTGAAGGACCGTACCAGACAAGGTGGGTCTTGCTCGGTGAAATGGGTGTGCGTCGTCCTTTGGGTTCTCGCCACTATAGCCACTGCACCAACGTCCATCTTTTCCACTGTGACCAACGTGGCCGGAGAGAAGCTCTGTCTCCTCAGGTTCCCCGAGGGACAGCACTGGCTGGCCGTCTACCACCTCCAGAAGATCATTATAGCCTTCATCTTCCCCATGATCATTGTCTCCATAAGTTACTTGCTCTTGTTGAGGATCATCAGGCGTAGGGGCATGAAGAACAACTCTAGGCTCAGAACCCAGGTCACCAAGTCTGTCACCATCCTGGTTCTGGCCTTCTTGCTCTGCTGGATGCCCAATCACGCCATCACGTTCTGGGGTGTGCTGGTCAAATTTAATGTGGTCTACTGGGACAGAACATACTACATGCTTCACACGTACGTGTTCCCAATAACAGTGTGTCTGGCGCATGCCAACAGCTGCTTGAACCCGTTCATCTACTGTCTGATGAGGAAGGAGTTCAGGAAGAAACTGAGGGATGCGTTTTCCCGGGAGTAGATATGGATACAATTGATAAAGGAATTTGTATCTACCCTTTAATGTGGGATTTTCTATAAAATCCCATAATGACCTCAGGGTAAAGTAACTTGTGCATGGCATTTCACTTGGAAGTTGGCTTTTCCGGTAATTTTCTATATGGAGGCACTGGTGGAATGTCTATATGTGACCTTGCGGCATCCTGTTTTAATCACTGTGTATTAAAAAATGAATCATATGTGAGGGGAACTGCGCTTGTGACAAAGACTACTGAATTAGCACCTCAGAGTCTAACACTCTAAATAGCTCTTAAGAAGCATTCATGTATTATCTTGCCATCGTGTGCTGCCAAGAGGAGGAGAGCTCTCGGAACCTGTGAAGAAAATGGAGAAGACTGTCCATTTTCAGCAGTTTATAATAATTCTGTGTTTCTGTAATGAAAACTTTTGCATCTAAAGAGAAGAGTGAATTTTATTTGTGCCCTTTTGCTAACGTGGTCCTGCAAAAAGGTACCTGCTTACCACCAGCACAGTCACTGTCGCTGATCTTATTTACAATTCAAATTCATTATAAATACAGTAACATGGATGATGTTAATTCTTGTAACCTTTTGAATGTTTTTGGTGATTTGCATTTGCACAATGTTGTAATCTGACCATGGTAATAGACTGTAAAATTCATTCAGAGATTCTATCTACACTGGACTTCATTTCTTATCTCACGTCAGTTAAAACATTAGTAGTTTCATGGAGTAGTTTCGAAAGTTCAAACTGCATTCCAAACAAAGGGAGCCTTTTGATCCCAAATAGGCCACACTTAAGGGAGTAGCATATTGTATACTCACAAAGACACATGCAATGGAACAAGTATATAAAGTAAAATAAATTGGATGTTGAATGATGTTGGGAAAACTCTCTTTCTCAAAAAGTTTTTTGCTTTCACTTATTTTGCCTAACCTGATGTTCCAACATAAGATTTGAACATCTATCAGCAACCAATGTGAAGAGGACGAGGATGCAGGAAAGGTCTCATCTGGATGTTTATCTCTGGTATGCTGAGCAGACTGAGCATGGCATGTTTGATGTATGACTGACCTTGCTCATTTTCTTTGCAGGAATAATAAGATCTTTGGTTAATTCACCAGGATGGAGATGCTGTCCTGTTGTTAAATTAACCTTGGGTCATGTCTTGTTGTCTCTTCCTGCAGATGAAGTAGGAAGAGACCACCAAGATGTTTTACCCTCAGGATGTATTTTTGCCAAAAGAATCTTTCATCACAAAATATCATTGATAATTTGTTGACAAGCAAGTGGCATAGAAATGCAGTATTAACTAATGTAGCCTTTTGAATGTTGTCATGTGACCATGGTAAAGAATGGTAAAACCCATTCTTATCTTATCAATTAATTTAAGAGATCATTGTTCTTCTCATAAATTAAGAAGTCTGTTTTTGATTTTTCGCTATGGCTTTTTAGTACAAAGGCAGTTTCATTAAAAAAAAAAAAAAAAACATGTTCAGAATAGGCCTGACATAATGGAGTAGGACAGTCCTTTTGTCTTGATTGACACAGTCATTCATCATCCACTTCTTTGTCTTCTTCGAGCCTAAGCTGCCTATTTCTCCAACGTTTTACTCTGGTTTCTGCACACAAGGAAACACCACAGCAACTCCAAGTAACTTATTTCAAAGGCGGAGTCAATGAAGCAATGCAAAATTAAGTGTTTTGCTCAGCAATGCAGCGGTTGTGAGGGGTGTTTGAACCTCTGACAGGGTTTCTCACTTCCTGTTCACTTGGCTCCTACCTGATAATCATTACCTCTTTTCACATTTATCTTATAACAATTTTTTTTCTTTTCTTCATTATATTTGACTTAAGGTGTTCTTAATAGCATATAAATATAAGCCTTTATGATAAGAATTATTAACAGTTTGTGATCTGTGTTCTGGATTTAATAATTCTGATGTTTCAAAGTAATACTTATACATTTTCTAAAATTTTGTTTTTATGAGTCATTCATGATTCAAATTAATAGTCTGAATAGTTATTGCCATAATTATGATTTACTTTCATATGTTTGTGTGACAGACCCCTTTGTGTTTACTGAAAGAATATTAGTCCTTTGAAGAATGTCAGTGGGATTGCTAGAGTGCATTTCATCTTTTCAGTCCACTGAGACTAGTACTGAACTTCACTTTCCACTTCAACTCTTTTTCGGTACCCCAGATGACTGAAAGTAGTGGCTTGGAAAAAAAATAACCATCCAACCATGCATAAAGCTAAGATATCTTTCAGACTGGAAACTATTTTAATTTTCATGTCAGAAACACTTTCCTAACACATTTAATGGGTTGAAATCATTTGTGTATGAATATTCATGGATTTGTTAAGTAATATGCAAGATCAGCTGGGTGCAGGATCATTAAAGTAATCAAATGTCAGATGTGTTTAGGTCAGCTGCTAATTTGCCTTGCAGAAACTGTGCACTTTATGCCCTTGAACACAAAATTCTGTTCTTATAGAAAGTAAATCTAGTAGGCTCTGTGCCCATCCCTCTGCTCACATTTATGGTCATTTATTTCTCTTAGAAATGAAAAGTGCATATTTCATGCTTATTTTTCAATATACATTTAACCTTATATATCTATATCTACATCCTCTGTAAATCTAATGTTTTAATACATTTTGGATCTTGCCCCAGTGCTATACTGCACTTTATTTGACTTCTGGTTAGAAACAAAAAAGCATTTTGCTGTACTGATACCTGTACCATATTTTTTACCAGAACCGTATTTAAACCAATTCCACCAAAACAAAATGTACATAAATCCATTGCTTTCCTTTTGTTGTTAAATGGACTTGCTTTGGACTGAAGAAGCAAAAAAGAAGCGTAATTACATTTAGACTGCGTGTTTCCTCTGTGTTTCATCGCAACACATGAGAAAAGCAGCAGCTGGTTGCTTAAACGTTGAAACGCACGTATCATTGCTGTCAGACTCCCCATGAGGTTTATCTGTCTTTTTCCCCCTTTCGCTTTCAATGACACCAGACATGGATGTAATTACAAGATGCAGTAGAAACCCATGGTAACCTCGTTGCTATGGTGACCTTGAGGACCACTGGAAGAGGAAGACAGCCCTCACAGCCTCTTTCAGCATGCGTAGAAAAAAATGCATTTGAGTTTTGACCATAAATATTTGCCCCAGTAAAATAGCACCGTTTCCTTTTAAACCCTACCGGTTCCTCGTATCCATTAGTTGACCAGAAGGGGGCCCTAGTCGTCTAAAATGAATCCCTGCTACATGCTTTAAATTAGCTGGGCTGATAATTATGAAGGCTTTTTACAATTGCAGTCCATTTGTTTGTTTAACCCTTGACCCCTTTTAACCTAATTTGTATACGGCAGGAGGCACCTAAAGATTTTTTTTAACCCTTTCCTGCTTAACTTTTTGTGTCTAGTATAGATGGTGAAGTTGTAAACTGCTCTGTGTAAATGCAAACATAATTTCATTACTTTGTTCTATGTTGTTCCGACCTCCATTTTATTCAAAAACTACTTTTTTTTTGCTTAACTATTATTTCCCCGATCCTTAGGCACGCGTTTTTGGCACCGAAACTGCTCTCGTTACTTGTTGGAGGTTTCTGCACCGCCCAGACCTTGTTTTCAGGTAGGATCAACGTCCCGTCAGCGCCTGCAGGCCAGTTCCCATGGAGTCCACAGTGTAGGGAGTGACGCTCTATCGGGAAGTCCCGCCTCCTCTAAACGCCGATTGGCCAATCCCTGCACAGCGAGGCTGCTGCCGCGGCTGATTGGCCGAGGTCCCCGTCAGTCGCGCAACAGGTCCAGAGATTGTGGTTTGCGCGTCAGGTGGAAATCGTTGTCAGAGTGCGAGAGGCAGAACAACAACCGAAGAGAAAAAAGAAAGTTTGTTTCGCTTCAGCTTCGCAGCTAGACGCGCTGTGGTCTGCGCGACACGTGGAACCGGCTTTGAAACCAACCCGAACCCGTCCGGCCTCGCACTGACCATGAAGAGTCTGCGGTACCGACTGAAGAAGCACGAAGTGACCATCACTGTAAGTCCGCCTCTCCCCCCTCTGCGTCCCACACAGGGAACGCTGGCCAGGACGCGGCGGGGACACTTTTATTGTTCCGTGGAACTTCGCGCTCGTCCCGAGGTGCTGATGCCAGCTGGGGCTGCAGACGTCCCGGAGGAAAACGGGATGAAGAAGGGGGGAAATAACCCATCTGGAAATAATGTGGATGTTCGTAACGAGTCTGAAATAAAAGGACGTGGACGCGTGATATTTGGTTCAATCAGAGACTCGGGGCACGAACATTATAGATGATGTGGAACGCGTGGGCTAGAAAATGAAGACCGCTACACACGTAATTTGGCGCAATCACAACTCCTTTTATTAATTTGTTTATTTACAGAGTACAGAATATATTTGTCTGTGTGTGTGTGTGTGTGTGTTGGGTGAAAAATTAACCACGCAAATGTCAGCATAAGCGGATTTAACAAAGAAGCCAGGCTCCAGTGTGCGCTTGGGCCATCACTATTAGCCATTCTGGCATTATTTAGAGCTGGGGATGCCTGATTCTTTCTCCTGGTGACAATTTGCATGTGAAAGGGACTCTGTGGAGGAAAAAGAAGAAAAGGTCATCTGTTTTTTTTTTTTTGTTTTTTTTTTTTTTAAAGAGGCATTAAGTTTGCGCATTTTGTAAGTCTGGTTGTGATATGCGCTGCATCACGGGACAGTAAGTTTAAAAGGCCTTCTTGTGTCGCCTGTCACATGAATTTCCCAGACGTCGACTAGCAGCGCTGCCATGTGATGTATGGTGTTAAGAAGCTCATTGTTGCGTGGGGCACCTATGAGCATTTTGAGATTTCCCTTTCCATTTTTTTTTCTTGCAAAAATGTTCCTCGGACAACGTGGAGTAAGCGGAGTTGCAAGATTAAACAGCGTATAGAATGAAATGTGTCCTCTGCTTTTAACCATCACACTTGGTGAGCAGTGGGCAGCCGCGACAGGTGCCCGGGGAGCAGTGTGTGGGGACTGTGCTTTGCTCAGTGGCACCTTGGCGCTTTCGGGATTCGAACCTGCAACCTTGTTTAATGTTTACTTACCCGCTAGGCCACCACTGCCCCTAGAAACACAGAATAAAATGCATGCAAAAGCTGGGTAGGAAAAAAATTAGGCTTCTTTCCGGATCATCCTAAAAAGACCCGTGTTTAATTTTTTTTTCTTTTTAAAAAAGCATCTGAATCATTTCCAGGTCTTATTCGCCCACTGGAACCAGTCAGCAAGTTGAGGTTTTGCAACCTTTTGGTCCGCATTCCTATACCGCTCTTTTTGGGAGTGTGTAATACAGCAATATAAATGTATATATTTTTTTGTATTAGTTTGGCAGGTTTTAGTAGATCAGTGATAAATCTGCTTTCAGATCTCTATTATCCTCACGTTGAACTCCCAGAGAAGAGAAGAGCATAATTTACATTTCAACCCTTTCAGCACATCCATGTCAGAAATGTCGTATTCGTAGAGTTTGTTGCATAATCTTAACCTGTACAACTCCCGGGGTTGTCTGAACGTGCAGCGTGAGCCGAGCCTCTGCTGCTCGGACGCTTTACAATATGGCGTGTTTGCGTTACACATTAGTGGCTTTTAGTGACACGCCCTTAGCAAGCATACTGGGATCAGCGCTTCAGATGGCCCAGTTTGAAATGATCTCGGTTGTATTGTCTCTGCATTGTTGCGGAGGTATCACCCGGTGTCTTGAATATCGAGCCACGCCGTGGAATGAGGAAGTGTTTTGCCAGGAGGTAATAAGTGTGGGCCGGAGCTACACTGAAATCCATTTAACTTAATGATGTAAATCTGTGTAAAGACACCTTTTAAACAGATAGAGACTGGTGCTCTGTGCAGTTTGTCCTTCTGATCACTATTACACCGTACATCGGTGGTCAGTTTCTGCCTGAACCACCACTGCTGACCAGATGTTATATTAATAGGACATTATATATTTTACTGTTTCTGGTTATGTGTAGTCAAGTTGACTTTGACCAAGAATTTCATTATGGGTAATAATGTTGCATGGTTAATGCATGAGTAGGACTATAAAACTCAATGCAGGCCTACCAGGGCAAATTAAATCAAACATGTAAAGGTAAATTTGCCATGTATGTCACACAGTGTTTATAAATGTATATTTATGTGTGTACAATACATGTGGGACATTCACTTATTAAAAGCGGGTAAGGAAGCGCACCTGTAATCAGAAGGTTGCTGGTTCGAATCCCGAACTGCCAGGGTGCCACTTAGCAAAGCACACTCTGCTCCCCGGGCGCCTGTCATGGCTGCCCTCTGCTCTCCAAGGGTGATGGTTAAAAGCAGAGGACACATTTTGTTGTGTCACCGTGTGCTGTGCTGCAGTGTCTCACAATGACAATCACTTCACTTTCACTTTTCACTAGTTTTTTCCCTCATTGATTTTGATGTCGGAAGCGGGTCCTGTCTGTTATCAGCTAAAAGACATTAGGGTGTATATCACAAATTGCATTTTGTCACTAACTATGCTTAGGTAGTAGTGTCTGAATACATGTTTGCAACTTAAATTAATCACTTTAGGGAATCCACATAAAAAAAAACTTGCATGTGACACTGCGCTGTTTGCTTGTGGAACTCAAACTGCTGGAAAACAAACTATATGGACTGAAAGCCTGCATGGTTGCAGGGAATGGGAATGCACCGGGATAAAACAGGGTGCTGTGCATAGGACTGAAATGGGTCTGTCAGAGTGCTGCAGGAGAATAAGGTTTTCTCCTAACCAGCACCACAGATGGCTTGTTTGAGACTGCTAGATGGGCTGTGATCATTTATTTAGTGTCATATTTTCAATATGCTGCCAAAATCAATGCATCTAAAGTAACTTAGACCTTACAAACTAAATTATTTTGCTTTTAGAAAGTGCAGTGATAAAATTCTGCTTTCTAAAATTGTAATTGTTCTCTGTTACAGCAGATACCATGATCGTATAGTTTACAACTGTCCTGTAGTGTATCTAGTATCATGATATCATCATGATCTCTGTTGAATGTCTCCCTTTTACATTGTATCATGGGATTCATTATCTTAGATTGCTTAGCTTAGTATGTGCTGCATTTTTGCTCTAGCCAAAATGTAAACTGATCACCCAATGGAATTTGCAGCAGTCCCATGTAGTCCACCCTAAAGAAAGCGTCAGGGTGCTGAAAGCAGCCATTGTGAACTCTCCCATTTTGCCCTGAATCCGTAACTTAATACATGATCTCTCACTGTGTCAGCCACATTTGGAATAAAGGTGTATATTTTGTGTGTGTGTGTGTGTGTGTGTGTGTGTGTGTGTGTGTGTGTGTGTGTGTGTGTGTGTATATGAGAGAGAGCACGCGCGCATTCCTAAGAGTGTCTTAATTCTGTGAATTTTTGTTTGGTTGGAGAGTCGTTTGTATGTCAGGCTACTACATGAGTGCTTTGAGGTGCTGAAGGTGGAACTGTAGGCTGGTGAAGTGCACAACGCCCCACCCCCTCCGGTAGTAAAGAAATAATTAAACATTTCCAGGCTTATTTCACTTATTCAGATTTTTGAAAACATTGTTTTGGTTATTTAATGTTTTTAGAATCCTAATATGATTGCTAAATAATATATTTATATGAATGTATTAGTTTTACCCGTAGAAAAAAAATTCACTTGGTGAAATCAAATGACTCAATTGTTCTATTCTTTCTCGGCTGAATTGTCTGGACCTGCCCACCTCTTACGGTTATGTGATCCACCTCTCCCCTCCCTGGAGCGGCTTCAGCTCACAGACAAAACGTCAGAGAGCACCTCGCCCCTGAGGTGGGATTCCTTTACAGTAGTAAGCCACTAGCCACGGAAATGGGCTGGTTTTTGTCCAGAAGGTGAAACGTCTCGTATTTCAAGGTTGTTTCCGAACGCACGAGGCGGACCTGAGCGGGGGGGTCTGCCCAGGGACCTCACAGCACCGCTGCAGTTTTATCCAGAAACAATGCTGCCCTAATCAAAAATTCCTATCCTGATGGTATTTGTGGAACCTGGTGCCAAGCCGGTGGTTATTCACAGGCCGATAGGGTGGAATCCTGGCGGTTCCACCATGGCTTCGTTTACACGTGCAGAGGCGTCTCGGAGGATGGAATGTAAGGAGGAGTGATTAGGCTCCTTCTTCTGAGCTGTTTTTCTGCCCCCCCTCACGTCACCGCCCCTTAGCAGCCTGCCCACACAAGTTCTCACAAAAGGCCATCATCCAATAGGCATGTGTTACGAGAACTCACAAAAGTGGTTACACCCCCACCACAAACCCACCCCACCCAGTCGCCACACCACCCCCCCAGTCCTTCTCAGCATTTCTGGCTTCCTCGGGTCTGAGTGAATAGACCCAGAGGAGTCCTTCACGGCTATCTGAAAGCTCTCTCACTCAATGGCCATCTGCAAAAAGAGCCCCCCTCCCCTGGAGAAGGGCACTCTCCCCGCGCTGGGGTCACCTGGCACGCATCCCTGTGCCATGCCCTCCATTTGGAAACGCTTCCGCCTTTTCATCCTTGTTTTTCTACACGACAGAAAGGAAACACTTTTTATCCTTGTGCCTGGTCTGCTGTTTTTTTTTTGCCGGTTTTGTCATGTTGCATAAAACCCATCATTTATTTCCTGAATCTGGGACTAAAATAATAACCAGGGGTGATAATTCAGGGCTGGCTGCTAATGTCTTGGATCAAAGTTCAGGTTATAATATTAGTATACTGCGTGGGTTAATTATTTCTGGATGTTAAGATACAGCATGTGCATAACCGCAGCTGGTGTAGAGGTGCGTGGCACACTGAATGTGCTTGGTTCAGCCATATTGCTTCTCTTGGCCTGCATTAACTGGGGTTGATGGAGTGCACAGGAAAGGTCGAGGGGGTCGTGCCAGTGTATTGAGCTTTGTACCAGATGCTCTTGGTGTGGTCTTGTGCTGGCCGTTGCCCTGGCTTTGCGTTCTTGGTTCATGGTGCAAGAGGAAGAGTTCAGACAGCTGAGAGGAAAAGCCTGCGTGTCTCCACTTCTGCATGAACTACTTTTAAAATGAGATCTGATCTCCATCTTGTTCATTTTAGCAATATGTTAAGCCTTAGTTAACAAACCTCAGTGTTTCATTGTGTCCTATCTTTATTAGAGGTGCGCCCCTTCACTGGTCTCACGATTCGATTTGATTTGAAACGATTAATGTCTCAATATCGATGCATCGCAATGCATCCCATAAATTTTCTGAAATACAACAGTTAAAGGCTCATACACATGTGGATTTGCTACAATGAGCAGAAAAACTGTCAGCAAAAACCGAGCAGACTGGTCCAAGCTTCTTTATTAATGTAATGTCCCCGTCTCAAGTACGAACGGTTACCGACATTTACCCGGGCGTGGCGGAACTGAGGTGCTGTAAGCATAATAAGTAGAGAGTGTAATGGAAACCCCATCAGCGGGCCTCTTTTCGCTGCATGCTTCACCAGAGTTTCGTCCACAACACAACCCAAACCCGTTAGAATCTGAAGCCACAAAAGCCAGAAAACCACCTGAGGTGAGCGGGGACTGAACGCAGACCTTTTTTAAAGAAAATCTCAAGCCGCTTTCAGAGCGAACTCCTTGCTCGCCACGGGGGATCAGTGCAAAAAAAATATGCGTGTATTTCTAATCTCCCGGTAAGACTGGACACTCGGAGACCATTAGGAACTGCTTTTCCTCCGTTCCCGCTTTGTGTGTGTGTTTCTCAGTGGCTGAATGAACACTCGCCCGCTTTGATTCTATTGGTCGTGCGAAATTGCGTCATGGCGCGCCGCGGTCAAAGTTCAACAAATTTCAACTTTTACTGTGGTGCAGGACAATGGACTGGTGGACCACCGATTGGCACGCCGTGCAGCACTGTACTCTGTACATCAGGCAACCACAGTCACTACCGGCACTACTTTTTTTTTTTTTTTTTTCCTCACAAGAATTTTTATGCCACCGCCAGAAAATCACCAAGCAACATAATAATGATATACTCTATCATGTTCTGCACTGCATCCATGCAGAATCGTCCACAATGCATCGACTATATGATTAATTTCAACACCCCTAATCTTTAATGAAAAGAAAAATTTGAGTAAATGGGAGATGCTCCCCTTAAGGGACCACAACTGTACAGAGCCATGCTGGCTGTGCTACACTACAGTGGAAAATTCATGAAGTGTATCAATAAAAACGCAAGAATGTGTGAAATTTTATTGTGAGCATAATACATTGTATTGTTTTCTTCGGTCATTGCAAGTTCCTTTGAAAATCCTGCATTTTTGGATGTCAGACGCATGCAACGGTAGGGAGATGTGCCTTCCACTGAATTTAAATGAGAACTGAGGTCATGACACTGTTTTGGCCATTTAAAATTGTTAAATTATTATTTTTTATTTTCCAACCCCATAGCTATTATTTTGTGTGACCTAATTTCTTTAACTTTTCATGCTTTTATATTAGTGAGGGGTGCCGACATTCCTCAGACAACTATTCATTGCTTCGTCCATGAATGGCTGACCCTGAGGCAACAAAGCAGCTTGACATGCTTAACTCAATCTACCGTGTTTCAGTCGTCCGGACGAGTCACTTCAAATAAAATACCATATAAAAGAGAACCTTTTTTTGGTCTTGTTCGTCACATAACTTTGTTCTTGGAACAAGGACTGTGATTCCATTCAGTGTTTCTCCTCCAAACTGTTCTTATGAACTGGTGTTTGTTTAAATTCAGAAGAAAGATGCGTAGCTGACATCAGGGGCGTGGTGTTTGTAGGTGTCATGTTTACCTGAAGCTTTATCTGCTGCGCTAAACATGACTTGAGGGTTACAAAATGCTTGCTTGAAAAAATGTTTTTTGTTGCTCTGCTTGTTTTTATGATCAGATTTGAATAGTCGCCACTAACAGCGAAAATATAAATGACATTTCAAACAATAACCTTTGATGTAATGCACTGTTAATATGACATGTATTGGGATGATTATGTCAGTATTATTTTGACACACTGCTGCACTGAACATGTGAGGAGCGCCGCGTTCACAGGTCATTTTTAAAATGTTCTCTTTTTGGAAAATAAACCTTGCCAGAGCCAGGCAGATTTAATGTAAAATCACAATGCTTTATTACATTTCCTGGGGTGTTATAAGAAACTGTTTGCTGCAGTAATATCAAATAATAACTCATAAGTAAAAAGGAACAACGTATAATGTGTATGTGTATAATGTAGTAGATTAAAAAGAAAGCTATCTGACTTTGAAATGTAGTTAAAGTAAAAAGTCTTTCAAAAGGGAAATATTACAAGTACAGTAGCAAGTTATTTACAGCATTTATCAGACGCCCTTATCCAGAGCGACTTACAATCAATAGTTACAGTGACAGTCCCCCCACCCTGGGTTAAGTGTCTTGCTCAGGGACACAATGGTAGTAAGTGGGATTTGAACCTGGGTCTTCTGGTTCATAGGCGACCGTGTTACCACCCTAGTGTTAAATTCTGTGTAAATGCCTCTAGCGCTGTTTTTTTTTTTTTTTTTTTTCTACTGATATGTTGCTATGCAGCCATAGCCTGTTGAGCTACTTTACTACTTTTCTGTCACTATCAGGCTCTTATGTTTGATGACAACTTCACTGATCCACATGACCTCTCATGCCTCATTGCCATCACGAGTCCAGATACTACACCTAATGCTGATGCTGCCACTCAGCAAATCTGTAAAATGCTTCATATGAAACGAATTATTGGATTAAGGAATTCCTTATTTTTTAGAAGAAGAGTGCCATTTTCATTCTACAGATTACATTTGGAGACCAGCAGTGGCATTTGTTAGAGAAGCTATGCTTTTGTTGCTAGGCTTAATTTTACATTACAAGAGGGGGGCGGGGGGGATTAGGCCGGTTCTTTCTTCCAGATGGCTAGAAGACAGAACGACAAAATTCCCTTAAAAGATGATTTGGCGTGTAATCAGATTACGTCGGAGATGGATGGATTCTGCGGACTGGGCAAAACACAAACTGTTTGTATGCACAGATTAATATGCACATGTTTAATATACCATGCATATTTATTCTTCTCTCATTGAGAATGTTAGAGTTTCCAGGATAATGAAGTTTTCCGATCTTTGACCTATGAGGATATTTGTTCAGGAAGTTGTGTATGTAGCCTGTTTTGCTGACACTATAATGGAAAATGCAGAACTGGAGATTACTCTCTAAATAAAATAAAGATACGTTGTTTGGACTGAAACTGCGTTTGATTTTCATTTGAAGGGACGTTTCTCACAGTGCCTCGGGACTAAGCTCTACCATGGCGGGCCAGCGCCTGTTTTGGTTCTCTTTTGGTGTCCGTGCTGTTCTACATGTTGGCTCTGTTTGTCCAGGGATGTTCATGGGTGAGGGGATTTCTGTGCTTGGGCCCCCCTGCAGTGTCCGGGGGACCAGAGATTATCAGCGGGCCCCTAATCTGCTCAATCAGACAAGAGGACACGTAGGCACGCCATTACAAAAACCCTGTTCTGCTGAAAGCCACTTCATTTAGTCACACAAATCCAAATGAGAGGGAAGTGAAAACCTCCTGCTGTACTAAAACGACTCCTATGTCACCCAACTAGATATTAGACATTGTTTGTAATATTTTAATTGATAATTTGTAATATGTAGGCCTTTTTCGTTCCTGGCCTTTATTAGTTAATAGATTTTTACATATTCAATATTGTGACCCAGTAAACTATTAGTAATTATTGCTATGATCCTGGTAGTTATTCCTTTGTGGGTGTGTTCACACATATATGACATGTTATGTTCTTCAATCAATCATTTTCTCTTACATTTGTTATTTTAATTCTGTGATCGCTGTCTGTTTATACTCTGTGTGCTGCCCTCTAGAGGCAACATGTAGCATTGCATGTTTGTTTATGCAGCAAAGGGGAGAACGAGAGAGAGGATAAGGGTGGAGAGACGTCTAAAACAAGTCCCAACCAGCCTGTTGTCTGTAAGCCTGTATTGGAATGTTGCTTGACTGATGTCGGCGTACAAAACAAACTCTGGGATGATTTGAATATTTAGGACAAAAATAAGCACCACAAGCTTCCTGACAATCACACTTGATCGTAAAGAAATACATGGGAATAGAAACTGTGTTGCATACTTTTTCTTGACTGGACCTCGTACCTGCTAGTGAGATTATACCGGTCCGCTGTGAGCGAGCGGGAGCCACAGTTCGGGAACGTTCACGGTTTCCTGCTGGAGTTTGGCTGTTCGCTTATCCACATGCATGTCATCAGTCCAGCTGGAACAACATGCCGACCGCAGCCGCCAAAAGCAATAAGGCGCCCTGTTTTCATACCCCGGCAAAGGCCGCTGTTATTGCTGGGGAAGGAATTAAAATGTGTCTGTGACGCTGCTGCTGCTACTCTATGGTGTTTCTGCCTCCGGAGCAGGTTGAGGTCACGGTCTTGAAATCTCAGACATTTAGGGAATTTTCATTAGAATGGGTTTCAGGTTGACCAATGTTTATTTCACATTTTACACATTTCCCCCATTAAACCAGCCTGAAACCGCCTATTATTTTAACTTTGCAGATTTATTCTGGTGGTTGGGTCCATAGTTTTTCTTTTATGGTCTGTTTAACAGAGTCAGGAATGACTTTGGTGCCCCATATGAAAAGTGATTATTGGCATGATGAATGGTAAATTCTTATGAGGCCTTCTGATTGATTTGAATTTATATATTTTTTGGCCTAATCATTAAAAAGCGATCACATGCTCTGTAATTTTGTTTTTAATAGGTTGTCATGAATGAACCGGACTAGAGAAATATGAGCAACTAAACATTACAATTTCTCTCTTTTATCTGACCCTCGTTTCACTCACTTTTTTCTGTCTGGTAACCAAACAAGGTCTTTTGGCCTTTCCTGTTTCTCCTGTCCTCTTGTGTCAGATAACCGGGGGCCACAAAACAGACCTGTAAGGGGCTGAAGACCACGTGAACGTGTTGCCTTGTGAAATAATGTGACCTGGTGACACTGAGGCAGCCGAGGGCTTGATGGACGACAGAAAGCTGATCCCTCTGTCCGTCAGCTACGTGTCGGAAGTGGGGGAAAATAGCTGGGAAAATGCGTGACCTGGAGGTCAGGGGTCAGTTTAAATGGCAGCAGCTGTCCAGACACCGGGTCGTCAGCAGGGACCGGTGAGGTGCTGGATTCTCTCCCTTTTCTCTCTCTGGCTGTCTTTTGCAGTCACTGCTTCTCAACTTTTTCGAGTTGATGAATGTCTCACGGCTCTGGAAAATTAAACTGTCATGTGGAGACTCAAAGGGACGTGGTAGAAATGGGACTGGAATGTCACATCCATTGTTCCATTTTGCGGTTAAATGGAAATGATGGGACGATCTGGGGACCGCAGTGTGTCTAACTGCATTACCTGGAAATAACGCTGTCAAAGCGACTGCGATTGTGCCGGCAGCCACAGTGACGCCAGCGTCGCAGCAGCGTTTGATGAATGGGGCAGCCTCTGTCATCTCAGGGTGGGTGGGACCCTCAGACAGCTCCCGGTCTGGAGCTGTCTTTCTATAGCCGCTTTACATGCCACCGCATGGCCTTCTCTTCACACACTTGGCACGGACTGTCAACAGTAGCCTCCTTGGGGGGTCTGGCTAATTAAAGCATCAATTTGCCCAACCCTTAACGACAGGCTCCTCACACTGCAGTCTGCCCCTGCTTTGGCGTGTAGGTCAGCATGGAAATAGCGCGGCCCATTACAGCAGTGCATGGCCTAATCGCGGTTCATTTCCCTTCTGCAGCATGTAATTGGTCCTCGGTGCATTAGGGTATAATATGAACAGCCTGCAGTGGCTGCTGGGTGAGAAGTTGTATACTTGCTGGGTACGTTCTCTGGTCAAGTCGGCCTGCTTACTACTACTACCCAAATTGATCAGTCTTTGTCCGCACTGCAACCTCTACAGTCCTTCTTTAAAAAGCTCACCATTTTTTATCTGGAGCACCTTTTAAGGTTGCAAAATCCACTGCCAATAAGTGATTAATGTTATCTATATTTCCTCATTATAAATGTATGCACAATGAAATCATAAATCATATTTGGCTGGCCGACTGTAAGGTGGCTATTATCTTTTTTTATTAACAAAATTATTAAATATAATCTGAAGTGTAATGTTTTGTGTGTGTGTTTTGTCATTTTTTCAGGCTGGTTAGTCTGGACAAGTCCTCCCACAGAGAAAAATTATTGGTCTGACAGATCAGGGTGCTCGCGCTGGTGGTTGTAGATAAGATGAGATAAGATGCATGCACTCTTTTAAATAGTGTGAAGACATGCACTCAATGTTGGACAAGAAAGCATGGCTCGCTAGTCAGGGCCATGTGGAGACCTTTCAAATTCCTTTAAACCAAACTGGCTCATCCTTGTCTTTATTGACCTTGCTCTGTGCACTGGTGTGCAGTCATGTTGGAAGAGGAACTGTTCCCAGAAAGTTGGGACCATGAAACTGTCCAAATTGTTTTTGAAGTATTCAGAGTTCCTTTCAATGGAACTAAGGGACCAAGGTCGGCCCCCACCCCCTTTACCCTTGGTACAATGCAGTCAGACAAGTACCTTTCTCCTGGCACCAGACTCGTCCATGACATTGCCACAGGAGAAGCGTGATAAGTCTTGAATGCAGCTGCCCGCCCATGGAAACCAGTCACTTGAAGCTTTCTGTACACTGTTCTTGCTGCCGCCTTGTTATAGAACCACTAACAGTTCACCGTGAATATTTGTTAGCAAGGAAATTTTGCAAATGAACTTGTTGCATTGGTGGCCTCCTATCTTGGTTTGAATTCACTGGCCTCCTGAGAGCGGCCAGTGTTGGATGCAGTCTGCATTATTTCTGCTATGTGCTTGATTTTATATACTTGTGGCTAGGGGTGTAGATAGGCAAGGATCTCATGATACGATATGTATCATGATATGACCATACTGCACATATTGCGATCTTCTACAGTTCACTGAATATGTAAAATCAGTTGAAATACAAGATGCTGTGATCGGTCTGTGTGAAATGCAAAGCAGTAATTGAAAGTACCCAGCTGTACAGCGCCATCTACACAAGTGGAGGTTGATATGATATTGTATTGATATCGATTCAGGGACAGGTATGATATTTTACCACGTAAAATATCATGATGTATTGCTTTATCGACATTTTCAAACACCCCTACCTGTGGCCATGGAAGTGATTGGAGGGGTTTCACTGTACTGTTGGTGACAGTGTACATCTGTGGTTCTGTTTCAACCTGCACAAACCCACTACATTCATGATATGGCTGTTAAGAAACACCAGAACCAATTTAAGGTCTGGTTGCAGGGCAGTACAAGCTCGGTTATAGTAGCCTAGTGGTTGAGACACTCTGCTGTGAACCAGAAGACCTCAAACCACACTTACTGAGCAAGACACTTAACATACATAATTTTTCAGACGTTCTCATCCAGAGTAACTTGCACTCAGCAGTTACAGGGACAGACAAACCCCCTGGAGACACTCAGGGTTAAGTGTCTTACTCAGGGAAGTTGCAAGACAGTCACAAGACAGTGAGGCAGAGCTTACACCATGTAGTCAGTAGGGCTGTGGATGTTGCAATGGATGTTTTGCGTGTCATAGCGGAGGCCTGAATTCATTTTTATTACATCTAACTCTGTAACCCCAAGCTTTTTGTTTTTTGTTAGAATATTTGAGGGGGTGAAAGGCATAAAGATGATCACCCAAGATACCGTGCTGCATTCCTGAAGACTATTCTCATGGGCTGCTGCCTTCGGAGAAGGGGCATTTTTCTGTCCTCCCCCCCAAGTCTGCAGTGTCTCGCTCTCCTGAGTCATGTCTGCCCCAGCCGGAACGTTCCGGTCTCTGCGTGATCAGAGCTGAGCTGTTCACTAGCCGCTGCAGGATGTTATCACTACTCATCCTGGTACTTCCCGTCCGCATCGCTCCTTCAGTCTGCACCGGGATGTATGGAAAGGCGTTCAGGGAATGATTCATGCGGAGCAGTGCCCAGGAAAACCTGAAAAAGCAAGAGTGTTCTGCCGGGGCTTGTCATCCACCTGCAGGTGGCTGCAGAGTTTCACGGCTGTGTGTGTGGGGGGGGGAGAAGCAGTCACTCTCACTGCTGTCCCATGTAAATCACTGCCTGTCACAGCCTGCCGTTTTAGGACGGGGCTTTGTTTTCACTGCTGGGTGATGTTGAGTGCTGGCTCCCCTGTTCAAACACACACACACACACACACACACACACACACACACACACACACACTGACCACCTCCTCAGGACGCTCTTCTCAGATATCAAGAAGTGTATTCATCACTAGGGAATCCATCTGTCAGTATATTGGAGCATATATAAGTCCCATTAGGCTGTCGTTGCAGCCGAGACTGTTGCTTTTAGGATGAGATACCGCGGCACAGAAAGGTCAGGACTGGGTGTTAACCTGCACACATGGGAGCAGTTTATTAGGCAGCCAGTGCTGTAATGCTTTAAAGTTTATTTGTACTCTGTGTTAAACATGGATATGCAGAAAGCCTTCTGTCTAATTTTGCATTAAACAAAAAAAAAAAAAAGTCGAAAGGTTGAAGACTTGCCAGCTACATTTACGGCATTTATCAGACGGTCTTATCCAGAGCGACTTACAATCAGTAGTTACAGGGACAGTCCCCCTGGAGCAACTTAGGGTTAAGTGTCTTGCTCAGGGACACAATGGTAGTAAGTGGGATTTGAACCCAGGTCTTCTGGTTCACAGGCGAGAATGTTACCCACTAGGCTCCCTGTAACTACTGATTGTAAGTCACTCTGGATAAGGGCGTCTCATAAATGCCGTAAATGTAAAATGTAAATGTATTACTAGACACTCTATTGGTCACTTTTGTATGTATAAGGAGTATAAATCAGCCCTTACAGGTGGTAACATTTAGAAAATGTAGCATTTATGTTATATATGTAAAAAAAATTTTTTTTTGAAGCTGTGTTTGGTTCACATAGCAATTCTGTGCCTTTGTTTATTACAATTAAATTACATGCCATTTTGCTTACTCTCGTATCCAGAGCAACGATTACTGGTTGCACGCTGGAGCAACTCTGGGTCTTGCTGAGGGACCCAGTATTGTACGTCATCTGGGGAACAGGCCCGAGTGTCACCCTCATGGTTTCTTGCCCAGTTCCTGCATTAATACAATAATCAGGTGTGGCCCTTTGTGCAACTTCTTGACCTTTTGAAGTTGTGAAATTAGGTTGAAAGGTCAACACCTACTTTTAATGGTAGTTTCTGCAGTTTAGAGAAATGAAAATCACATGTTGATGTCATCTTAAACATCATTCAGCTTAGTTAGTAGGTGAAGGCAAATGATGCATTTTTCTTTTGCTTTAAGCTTCATGTCCACAGGATAACCCATCAGAATGCTTGAAATACAGCGTTGATCGTCTGTCTGCATGTTTGGGTTGGTGGTCCTCAGCAGAGATCATGTTTGTCCGCCGACACCCGTATGCACAAGAGGTATTACCAGTGTTGGATTTAGGTATGGGGGACGTGCAGCTGCCCAGCATGACGTCCTGTTGGGGGGCAAAAAACAAAAAGAGGTACTGACCTAATCAAATATTGTAATGGATATGCAGAGATTGTAAATATTTTCTCCTATTAATTTATTTTTTTTATTTTTTTTATTTTTTTACACCAATAGCTAAAGCACTTTCGTTTTATGTCTTGTGTCCTTTTCACTTTCAAAGAATTTTTGCAAAGACAAGCAACTTCCCAGAATCTGCCCTGCAGTTCCATAGTTCATGTTCCATTTATATTTTCAAGCGCGATGTTTTTCTTATATTCAGTGCATTTCTGAACTTAGTGCATCTAGAGTGCATCTCTTTTCCTCGAGTTCTGTAAATGCTTCTGAGAAAAACTGCCGGGGCCACTTGCGTTTATTTCAGGTGACAAATGGGACGGTGAAGGTGGTCCATTTTTGTTCCTTTGTTTCTATGCGGCGAAGCAGCTTAGTAAGGGGACACCGACCATTCATCCGATGTGTCATGCGGAAGGCCTTTTCGCATGTTTGCAGAATATCACCGGCGCTCGTTTAACGCGCCTCCGGCAGCAGGGGCGTAACAGGAGATCGCGCTGACGCGGTGTGTGTAAATTAAACGCCCCCCCCACCCCTCCCCAAACTCCCTCTTTATATAACGATAAATAAATAATGACGTAGACTTTTTGGGAATAGCACCAGTGCACGGTGTTTACCGTGAAGGTGCGGTGGTTGGGGTGGGGGGGTCTGCGCTCCCAGACAGCTGATTGTAAAAAGCCGACACATAATCCAGCTACCGTGCGCTGGGATCAGCCGCCCCGCTGCCAGGATCAAGTTGGTAGACGGTTTAAGTGCGACTGGAAGGGTCCCCTCTGGGCCCCGGCCAGTGGCCTCTAAAATTTGAGACCGTAATCCCCATAGGTTAATATTTCTAGTTGCTGGGGTGCGTGCTGGCGCTGGCGAGGTTCTGCCAGGATGGACCGTGTGGCAATTACTCATCGGTGCAGCATGCTCCGGATGTATTATTAGACCTGTCGTCCAATCGGTCATCAGCGGTGGGGAATAAAGAAGTAGCCAGTCTGAGGGCTCGTCTGCTCAGTGTTTACCGGGATATTTTAGAACCCGGCCACGGCTCCTTTATTTACTGAGAGCGAGAGGCTGACCTTGCCATTTGGTGGGGGGGGGGCCACGGACGCTGCAGGGCAGGAAAGGGGATCTCCCGTCCGGCGCTGGGGCGGACCGGGGAGCGCTCAGAGACTCAGCCCAGAGGAGGAGCTGTTCGGGGCTGTCCCAGGGCCAGCCTCTCGCCCCACACGGCCGCGAGCGGCGCAGGGATGAAGTCGCAGGGAGAGCGCCAGGGCCGCGGAGAGCCGAGGAAGCCTCGCTGCAAGTCCCTCTTCTCCTGTGCGGGACTCTGAGGCACAAACTCATGTTCCCCTGTCCCACTCGCTGGCTGAGTGGCTTTTTTTTTTTTTGGATACATTTTTTGGTTTTTAGTCGGTAGCAGCCCACCAGAGGACCAGCGCCCGTAACAATGAGTCGATGGCTTAAGTGCACCTCCATGTACTTTGTAGGTATCCGGCTCGGATCTTCCAAATGCAACGTTTTTTTTTTTTTTATCTGCCGTTTAGCTGGCAGTGTTCAGGGGAATGAGTCTCACGGTTCCTACGAAACTCCAGGGAGTTGAGTGAGGAATGCTGCTGCTGGTGGAACTGTGCAGTCAACATCTCTGATATACGGTGCCTCTGGGATTTAACAGCTTGCTTTGACTCGCCTCACTCCTGTTTTTAACTTAAAAACTGCTGCTTTGTCTTTGTGGTCTGTGTGTTTGGTTAGCGACAGGAAGAGAACCCAAAAATCATGTGTTTTTAATAAATATTATAATTATTGTATGTAATAACTGTGCACGTTCCTATTGTCAGAACACAGACTGGAATAAGTATGACGACCGGCTGATGAAGGCGGTGGAACGCGGCGAGGTGGACAAGGTGGCCGCCGTGCTGAGCAAGAAAGGCATCATCCCCACCAAACTGGATGTGGAGGGTCGCTCAGCGTGAGTAGTCCACCCCACCCATCTACTTCCTCCCACAGATCCTCGCCACGTTTTCATACCAAACTCTCCCTCTCGCGCTCCTTTGTCCCGCATTGGGCTGTGTATGACTTAACTAGGGTTGCAGTTCGGGTGTCGTGCGTCACCATGCGCTAATGCTCCGTTTGTCACGAGAAGCTGCTTGTTCTGTAGTATTGGTGTGGAAAATGAGATTAGGGGTGTAAACACCACACCCCTTATTGATATCCCTGGTATGGGTTCCTGCCCTGCCATGCCTGTCTGGGTCCCTTCATTCTGAAAACGTCTCAGTGTGAACACATGGAAGTGTTTTAGGACCGGGATTTTTTTCTTTCTTTCCCTGAAAGTCGTGGTATTTACAGAATCTGTTTAGCCTGGTTTGTGTTTGTGTGTAATCTGCGCTGAGGTTTGTCTCTGTAGTTTGGAGTTCAGGGGTAGTTATGGGAAGCGCGCTGTGGTCGGGCCTTGTTGACCAGAACGGCCCCTTTGGGGAAGTGGCCAAGCCGAACAGGGCAGATTTGTTGAAGACTTGTATAAAATTGGAACAATCTTTTAATGTAATTGTAGGGCCCGCCAGGGTCACGTGATGCTTGTCCTTGGGTTGAAGGCCATACAAGCTCTGAGAAGTTGTGGGTTATTTTGGGATTACAGACGACACAACGTTTTAAAGTCCGATTGCCTTTGTACCACCTCTCACTCCAATAGCAGACAATAACTGTAAAACTAAATCTCTTCCTGAAGCCTGTCTCAATACGTTCTTTTCTTTCACGTGTCCTTACAAAAGGAGCGACCGCTGTTTTCAGTCATTGACGTAGGTGAAGTCGGGCGAAGAAGTGATTTGAAAAGGCCGCTTTGTTATTCTTTAGTAGTGAGTGGCAGGTTTTGAGTGGATGCGCCTCCGGGTATTTTGGGATGTGTGCGAAATGCTTCCAGACCGGCGCTGCTGCTGCTGCTGCTGCTGCTGCGAGGAAGCAGGACCATCATCTCATAATAAGGTGATGGAATTTCTCAGGACTAAATCAAGCACATTCGCCGCCTTCACAGACGCCACCCTAGGCTGCGGGGAAATGGAGCTGGGCGCAATAAACACTGTCTTGATACACGAAGCTCGCTTGTCGCCGGCACTGCCCCCAGTCCCTGCTGCTGCATGTAAGCGGATGCTTGCGGGTGGCTGTGTGACCTCTAGAGGAAGATGCAAATCTCAGATGTGAAGTCATAGCGCGGGACGTATTGTTCAGTATCGAGGTGGATTGCATGTCTATTTATTTATTTATTTATTTTTATCTGTCTGTCTATCTATTTATTTATTTCTTTCTCCATCTAAGACCCCCGGGGTCATTACTTCAATAACATCTCGCTCACAGCTTGTAATGCCTGCTTATATCACGGGGATTTACATCTGCGCTTAGTTTAATAAAACTTTGAGAAGTCAACACTCATGTTCATGCCTGAACCTCCCCAGCGCTGATCTGCTGGAGAGAAGAGACCCGGGCCGCTATGGCACGCGTCCACTTTCCTCATTCAATCAGACGCCACAACCCCAGGACCAGGAGGCTGGAGAGGCCGGTTCATTCGCTGGCCTTGTTTAGTGGCGCACTGTTAATTATACAACTTCAGAGGTGTTTGTTTGGAGGGGTGTTAAGCACCAGCTTTCATCACCGCAACCCCTCCCGCCACACCTTTCTATAAATATAGAGCGTATACTGGATACAGCAGAGCTGACAGTCTGTCAGGGAGGTGGTGCCAGGCTGGAATGACATGTCTGTGGGTTGAAGAAGTTAGCTAATGGTTGGGCATGAAGAGGACAGGAGGAAGATCCAGTTGGAGAGTCAAAGAGCAGCAAAAATTTTATATATATCTCTCTCTTTTATCTCTCTCTCTCTCTCTTTCCTGAAGAAGCTAGTAATGTTGGCCGTCTGCGGTCAGATACGGGTCAAGGTTCTCCAGGCAGAGTTGTTGTCTAACGTCTCCTCTCTGTCCACACGGCTTTTAATAACCGCTCCCGGAACGAGGTGTCAGTCTGCTTGTCTCCGCCTCAGTCTTTTTTTCCTCCGTTCCACAGTGTGTCATATTCAAACGCTCCTTGACCACGGTGCCCCCATATCATCACCAGCAAAAGCTTCTCTGGGGTGTTTCTGCTGACTGCATTTCCATGCTGCCCTCATTTCTGTCAAGAATTTGTGCAAAACCAAAGCAGTACTTCTTAATGTTGATAAAACTCAATTGTGAAATAATTATTCCGCTGTTCGGTGATTTAATGGCTCATGACATCCTCCTCTTGTGACAAACCATTCCACTCATTCATCGTAATGATTGTGACACTTTTGTTGTATGTCATGTGATGTGCAAATGCTTTCCATTGCAGTTCATATTTGTTTAATCTGTAGGAAACATGCAGGAAACATATTATTCTTTAGAGAAGAGATTTTTTTTTTTTCGTATAAGTGTCTTCCTTTTATGATTTTTCTGAATTTTTGTTGTTCCCTATGTAATCCTGTGCAGGTTTCACCTCGCTGCAACCAGAGGCCATTTAGATTGTCTCAACCTCATCTTAGGCCATAATGTGGACTTGACAGCCACTGATGCCACTGGTAAGCGCGAAGTGGGAGCTGCTGAAATTAGCGCGCAGCAGAGTGTGATTAATTAGTGTCCCTTCTGTTCCAAAGTGAGTTATATTGTTTTTTTTTATATATCCTGCAGGGAAAAGTGCCCTGCATTTGGCTGCCAGGAACAGTCAGTCACTATGTGTGCAGAAGCTGCTGCAGGTACAGAATGGTTGCAACATTCCTTCAGTTCGAGCACAAGATATTCTCACACTATCCCATGTGCTAAACTGTGGGCCATGACTATCTGGTGTCAAGAAATTAATGTTGCAGAAGTGACAATCCTTTTATTTTTCGAGCCTCAGTCCGTGCAGCAGGTTGTCACCTCAAGTATAAACCATTCATGCTCACAAAATGAAGCTGAAACAAGACATTGTGAATCAGTTGTGTTTAATTAACCAATTTCCCCCTTTTTTACTGCCTGCCTGAAAAGTGCTGAAACTTTAATGGAAACATACATATGCTACTATTAGTAATAAAGCTCTTAATAGGTGTAAAAATTCTCACGGCGATCAAATAACAGACTCAAATTGTTTTATAACTTTGTGAATTTGCCTTGTATGCCCCTCCTGCACGTTGGGGTAAATCCCAGTGCATGCATCCCAGGGTGTAGAGTTTCGCACCCTGATCATCTGACTGCGCTACTAGTTTGGGAAGCTGTTGCTAGAGAGATTTTTTTTTTTTTTTTTTAATATAGTCGCCTTTTCAGAACACCACCTACCACATATCATTGCAGGGACCCAACGGTGGAGCCACATTCGCGTAGTCACCTAGACCTCAGTGCTTGTGGTGAAATGCGAAGGCACCTTATGTCTGTGTTTTTATGTCCTTGCAGCACAATTGTCCCGTGGGGAACGTGGACCTGCAAGGGAAAACGGCGCTGCATGATGCTGGTGAATAGAGCCTTCACTTCCAGTCCTGAGTGCATCAGTGAACCCTGTAGTCAGCAGGATTTTTTCCTGGAAACCATTATGTTGTTTTTCTTAGTATTTATTTATTTATTTTTTTACCAAGAAGTTATGGTTCTGTACAACGTTACAGCTTATAATGGAGTTTATAAATGGAGCACTCTTTTGTGGTCTCAGTGCCAGAGTTTGGTTTCCAAAAGTATAATAATGCTGAATTCTAATGTTTCTTCCCGCAGTGATGGCCGGCTGTTCATCTAGTGTTAAACTGCTGTGTGACAGTGGGGCCACTGTAAATGCTACTGATTTTGTGAGTCCTATTTTGTTATTATTGAATGAGTACTCAATGTCATTTGAAACTGCGACTTTGTCTCTGTTCATTTATCCTTTTTTTGAGAAAGCACTGATCAGTTTGAGAACCTTTCACTATCTTTTTTTAAGTTTCTGACAAAAGGACCACCTCCAGTGCCAGACTTTGTAGACTTTGTAGCATAAACTATATATGGCAACAGGTGTCTGTTACATGGCAGTACTGGGGAAAAAAAAAACAGTACTGGAAACAGTAGTTGAAGCAATTGTAGATATTTTTACAATAATTTTTATTTTAAAATGTTATACTATCTGAAGGTTTGAATATTTATTGCATTATATTGGCAGGATGGGCGAACTCCTCTGATGCTGGCAACGCAAATGTGCCACCCGTGGATCTGCCAGCTGCTGCTGGAGCGTGGTGGGGACCTCACAATCTGTGATAAACAAAACAAGTGTGTGGACCCCGACATTTGGATTTTTAATAAATTATGACTTTACATTACATTTGACCTCTACTTATCCTTGTTGCTAGGACTGCTCTGATACTGGGATGTGAATACGGCTGTAAAGATGCAGTGGAGGTGCTGCTGAAGAATGGCGCAGATGTCGCCGTTGTTGACGGCTTGGGGCACGACAGCTACCACTATGCGCGTCTAACGAAGAACCAAGAGCTTGTTTCCCTGGTGAAGAGTTACCTGGACAGCACCCATAAAGGTGGGCAGTCATTCCAGCATTCAAGCCTCGTCATCCCCTCCCCCCTTTCCCTTTTGCACAGCAAAACCCATCCACCCAGACTGCTGGCAGGACTCTTGGTAATTTTTGGGCACCCTGTCGGGTGTGAGTGTAGGAATGAATGCGTTAGGATCAGCAGGAGAGCCTAGCTGTCTCAGTAGTGGAAGGAGGGATTTGTTCCCTGACCCGCTTACCTGCTAAGCGCTGCAGGGCCACACATTCAAGGAAAGAGACAAGCACAGCTGTCTGGACCTAAGAAGCAAACGTTGTCCTCTCTTGAAAGTGCTTCTCAGTGGAAGAGGTCCAGGAAATGCTGCCTGAGGTATTGAAGTATGAGCTTCCTCCCGCTCACAGTCTTTCACACGCCCACGCACACTAAAAGATGGGCAGTTGGACGCTCTTTAGTTAGACTTGAATTAGTGAACCATTCTTCTCTGTCTGGCATAAGAAAAATTCCTGGACCCACTGCCTTCTGCCTCCTGTACCCCTTGCCTGATGAAAGGACGTGTGCGTTTCTCAGCACTTCAGCTGAACGCTGCACTGCAGTGCACCATGTGAGACCTGTCATTAACTGTGCTCATGAAGCGCTGTTTACAATAGCTTCCGATTGCGCGTAGCTGTATTGGGCAGAACTGGTCATTTGCGCTTTCAAACGACTGCTTCACACAATTGCTTTTAAAATCCCCCAAACACCTGCATCTGAAATGGTTTGATCTGGAGTGCTCATTAGCCTGTTCTCTGACTGAATCGTATTTGCCGATTTTTACCTCCACATCCTTATTTGAACTCCTGTTTGTATTTTTCCTCTCTTCAGCTAAAGAAGCTGCAAGGCTTGAGCAGAAAAAAAGACAGGTAAGCAGCAATTATTTGATAGATGAAACAACTTCCGGTGCTTAAACTGTGGGAGAAATAAACAAGAGGTCTTTGCTCATTATTTCAACTTCTGCTGTCATTAAATCTGTTTACTGAACCTTGTCCACTGGCGGCCTGTGCTGTTAATAAAGATCTGAAGTAGCGGTATTTTGAGTTCATGTGAATCTTTCACTCGTTCTAAAGAAACCACAAGGAACTAGTGCCATCTGGTGGCTGAAATGAATAATGCACTATTTTTTTTTGGTTTGTGAACTTGAATAAGAAACAAATTGTTTTTATCATAGCAGCTCAAAGAGTGAAAAGACACAAACAAAAGTAAAAAAAAATGTGTTGGACAATAAGTAAAGTTTTAAGGAAGGTATCTAGCTCTCAGATCTAAGCACTTGTGCATAGGATGGAACTTTTATGTCAGCTACCGTGAGACGTTGAAAGGATGATCACATTCAGGGGTAAAGATGTGGGACGTATGTTATGCCAGTGAATTTCTAACACTGATCCTGTCTCTACAGCACTTAGCAGAAGCAAACGCAGAGGCTGCAGCCAGTAGAGAACAAATAATACATGTGAGTTGGTTCATCGTGTTAAGAGCTTTTGTCCACTGGTTATGGTCCAGTACTTGTGGAATAAGTATACTTTTTGTGGGCTGTTGTAGGACCTAGAACGGCAGAATGAACACCAGCAGGAGAGTCTCCGGAAGTTTCACCTAGAACAAAGAGCTCTCGTGGACAAGGTGAATCTACTTCAGCAGCAGCTTAGTCAGGTAAAGTCCTGTATACCGTTTAATCCTCCGTAAATATTAACGTGATGTTCTGCACAATGCTCCTGACATCTGTTTTTGTGTTTTTGTTTGTTTACAATTTTTCTCTTTGGTCTACAGGAAAAGTCAGCTGTAGAAGACATTCACAATGAGGTTTGTATTGTGTGTGTGTGTGTGTATATCTTCACAGAAGATGAAAAACATGTCTTCTTGTTTCTTGTCTGAACTCAGAGGGAACATCTTAAGCTCCTGCTGTCTGTCCGGGAGAAGGAGGATGTGGCTCGAGCCATGGAAACTGTGAAAGTTCAGCATAAGAACCACCTGGTTCGTGATCTCTGCAAATGTGGTTTTAATCATAAGCTGTTTCATTTTTTTCCCAATTGAGTACAGCTGGCTTTTGTTGCACTTTGGAAAAAATGAAGGGTAATGATATACCTGCATTTAATTACAGGGAGATTACTCTGGCCAGTCTGTTATCAAAGGTGAGTTAATCTTTTAAGTTACTGCAGAAAAGGTCTACAGCGAGAGACCTTGCTAATGAGTGGTGGTGTGTTCATCCGCAGTGTTGTTTAAGATTGTTGTTCTCTCTTCAGGTAAAGACAACATTCTGGTGAAGCAGTCTCACAGTCTGGATTCTGCACAGGTACTCTCACTCTCCTCAGGCCTTTGTTGAATCCTACAGAATAAAGAAACTTCAAAGTTTAAAGAACTTTATAAAATAGTTAAATGCTGTGATGCAGAATTCAACACCCACTGTGCGGTACAGTAATACGGTATGCAGCGGCCCCAGGCTGGCTGCTTGTGTCAGCGAAGTTAAGCTTAGGAGAGGCAGTGGCAGCCAAATCTGCTGCTGGATTCTGATTTCATACCATCAGCGCTTTAGCCTTCAGGAAGGTTACAGATTTATGGTTTTATTAGCTTTTAATTTTGGCCTAAAGATTTTTATCCCTCCATAATCTTAAGAATGAAGTTTAAGTTAAGGGAGGAGCATTTTCGGGGATTATGCTTTAGATAAACTAAAATGCTGCAAGAGTAAGATCAGTGAAAGCAGGCTTATAAGCATTTTATGGTGCCACTTCACCGTCTAAACTAGAGGGCACTAATGCACAACTTGAATAATATTATCTTTCCACATGTGTAAAAATACAACGTTTGACTGCCTACAAAAAGGAGAATATTGTGTCTACAATGGTCTTGTATGCATCTGGTTTGCTTGGGTTAAATCATATGGAAAGTGGTTTAAAATCAGTCACATATTGTTGTGTGGTTTTAACAGGTTACAATAAATGTCAATGCTGTTCCTTTTTTCTGTGCTTGTGAGTTTCACATGTGGTTGACCTAGCGGGTAAGGAAGCGAACTCTTAATCGGAAGGTTGTCTATTCAAATCCCGACCCGCCAAGGTGACGCTGAGCAAAACACCGTCCCCACACACTGCTCCCCAGATACCTGTCATGGCTGCCCACTGCTCACCAAGGTGATGGGTTAAATGCAGAGGACACATTTCATTATGTCACCATGTGCTGTGCTGCAGTGTTTCACAGTGACAATCATTTCACTTTCGCATTTGCCGGTGGGTTATTTACACACAGGAATATTTTGGAAGCACAATATAAGCCATAGCACATGGGGAGTGTTTAAAAGCACAGATAATCTGTGTGCATGCTTGGTTTGGTAGTGGACACAGTCCAGTGATGTCTAACAGAGATAATGTTGACGTTTAGTGCTTATATTAAGCATAGGCAGGAGGACCTTGTGCAGCTTTTCTGTGTCTGCAATTTTGAGGGTGCAAGAGAGCTGTCAGTCATCTATATTGTCCCCTGCTCCTTCTGGGTGTATAGTGTATACAGTATATAATACACTGTATGTATCAAAGTGCAATACGATTGTTCAGTTTGTTATGTGCAGTTTGCAAAGAAGTGGCTGTGTGTTGCATAAGGTAAAGTATTTAGGTGTTGTATAAAATGTGGTGATGTGTGGTGTAACCAGGTACTTGTGTTTGCTGTAGATCTTGCAGCCTTCAGGTCCCTCCCGCTCCCTTTCACGACCGTTGGAACTCTCTCGCAGCACCTCAGTGTCAAGTGAAGTGGAGAGCCTTCGTAGGGAGCTAGAGGGAGTCCGGCAGAGACAGGAAGTTGCAGAGGAGGAGGTGTCACGGCTGAAGCTCGCTCTGGTTCGCAAGAGCAAGGAGTGTGAAGAACTTGCCCAGAGTCGGGACGCCACCAAGCGTGACTCCGATAAACAGGTACGGGATCTGGAGGAAGCCCTGGGCGATGTGCAGAAGAGGATGTTGGAGTCGGAGGCCAAGGTGAAGCAGCTCCAGGCCCATGTGGTGGCTGTAAAAGAGCATCTCAGCAACCAGTTGGTAGATGACCTGAAGGCACAGCTCAGCGAAGTTAAAGTCAAATACGAGGGAGCTTCAGCTGAAGTTGGCCGTGTACGCAACCACCTGAAGCAGAGCGAGAAGGCCCTTGAAGAGTACAAGAAGAGTGAGGGTGTTCTGGCAGTGGAGGCTGAGACAATGACCAAAGAGGTCAAACAGCTGACTGAAGAAAAGGAGAACATGGCTGCAACACTGCTGGAAATGGAGGCCCACGTCAAGGAGGCAGATGCCAAACTGGATGCCGTGGTGCCTGCTGAGAAGTTTGACAATATGAAGATCCTCCTGACTAATGCAGTGGATGAGAAGGAGAAGCAGCTGGCAGAGCTGAGGGAAGACTATGACCGTGTGCTGGAGGAGGTGGCAGAGCTCCACCGGGAGCTTGATCATAAATGTTCACCAGGCAAGAGTATCCCACTGCAAGAGCATGAGCGGTTGAGGGCAATACTGGAGGAGCAGAGCTCTGCCCTTAAGAAGAAGTTGTCTGAGGTCACCTTGAAGAGCCAGGACCTCATCATGGAGTTGGAGGAGGCTGAGGATGACCGGGAGCTCCTCAGGGAACAGATGGAGGAACTGAAAAGTAAAATCCAAACGCAGTTTGTGCCCCTCAAATCTCATGAGGAGATGAAAAAGTCTTTTGGACACACAGTTGAGGAATTGAGACAGCAGCTGGCGGAGGCTGTTGAGAAGAGCATATGGGCTGAGGATGAGAGGCAGAAGCTTCAGGTAGAGAAGGCCACGCTGTGCGAGAATGTGACCAACCTGAAGAGCACCCATGTGTCTTGCGAACGCTTCGAGAGCGAGGTTGGCTCACTGTCTGCCCGTAACACAAGCCTCGAAAAGGAGCTCGAGAGCCTTCAGAAGATATACACAGACAAGGAGAAGGAGTTGAGAGAGACTATGAAAAATAAGCAGGGAGAGTTCGTATCAAGGCTGGAGTATGAGAAAATGAGGGCTGAGCTAAGTGCTGCTTTAGATGAGTCCAAGAATAAAGTTTCCAGGATGGAGAGGGACTGTTGGGAAATGGAAGAAGAGTTGCAGAAAGTGAAAGTGGAAAGTGCCACGTTGAGAGAGAAGTTTGAGAAAGTTCAGGCTAGCTTAGACAAGGACTACATTAGCCGTAGTGAACATGAAGTGGTGAAAATGAAGTTGAACAGTACTTTGTCAGAGGCTGAGTTGAAGGTAAATGAGGCCCAGTCCAACTATCAGTCTGCTCAGGAGGCCACAGTCCAACTTCACAAGGCCATTGAGGAGCAGAAGAAGGAGTTGGACACGATACAGGAGGCTATTCAGTCAAGATTTGTTCCACTACATATTGTTCAGGAGAAAGAACAACAGATTGAGGAAACAGTGAAGAACCTATCAACAAAACTGGCTGAAATGGAGGAGAACTATGTGAATGAAAAGAAGGAACGTGAACGTCATGAGCGGGAGAAAGTGGAACTGAAGTTGGAAGTGGAGGCTGTGCGGAAAGGGCTGGAGTCTGACTATGTTTCCAGTGAAAAGTACCAGGAAGTGGAGGAGGAGTACAAGGGCAGGGTAGAAGATCTTCGCATGAAGCTGGTGACGATGGAGCAGAAGAATCAAGAGTTGACAGTGCAGAGGGACAAGTTGGAGAAACAGATACCCCGGCAGACTGCAGAGATCGAGAGCCTCCAGCGCTGTCTGCAGGCTGAGTATGTGAGTCTGGAGAAATTTCAGGCCCTGAACCTTCATCTCCACCAAGTGAAGGAGCAGTATGAGCAGGCTGAGGTGGCTCGAAAGCTGGAGGCTGACAGGGTTCAGGAAGTGGAGAAGGAGCTCCAGAGCCGGGGCAGTAGTGAAGCGGCCATGCTTGCTGAACAGGTTCTGGCCAGAGAGGCTCTGGAGGTGGAGGTGGTCCGGCTCAGGCAGGCTCTGAGGGACGAGGAGGAGAATGGTGTCCAACGGGCTGAGGACATTGCTGCCTTGCAGTCTGAACTTCTGAGGGCCACGCAGGCCCTGGAGAAGCTCCGCAGCCGAGACGACGAGGTATTTGTTGCTAAGATTCACTCCCATTCATTGGGTTGAAATGCTGGGAAAAATTGTAGCATTTTCATTTCTAATTTGATATTTCTGAACAGGTGGCTGAGCTGCGGGTGGAGAAGCAGAGGCTAGAGGAGGAGGTGCTGGAGCTCAGTCAGCGTCTGCCTGGCCTGGCGCAGCAGTGTGATGAGTTGTACCAAGATTTGGCCAATGCCAAAGACTCTGAGGCCAGGACTTATGCCGAGATGGAGGCCCTGCAGGCCAAGAGCACCTCCATTGAGCTCGAGGTCCGGGACCTGCAGGAGCGTTACGATGACTCCCTCAGCACCATTGGTGACCTTCAGAGAAGAATTCAGTTGTCATCAGAGCAGACTGAGGTCAAAGACAAAAGGGTACATTTTTCACAATGCTCCCAGCCTCCTATTCTATAAGTCTCCAACCTAACATATTAGTGGCCTTATGAACAGGAAAAATTGGGGTCATTGCTGCCGAACGCTTGTTAACTGAAGACTAGCTTGTCTGGTCTGATCCCACAGAAGAGCTACTGTCGCACTGCCGAGAACCAAAAAGCTCAAGATAAACAACCCATACAGTGTACAAAAATTGCTCAGTCCCCAGATCTCAATCTGATTATAAGATTTAAAGGATCCAATGCTAAACACTTGAAGTCATGACTATCCAATTAGAATTAAGGTAAGTAGCATTCATATTGGTTAGTCATGACCTGAGAGATCCTGTTTTGTGGAACGCTCCCCAGGGCTCAAGAGAGAGGACTTGTCAAGTAACAATTATGACACACACAATATTGGGATTAAGTTTTTAATGTTGTCACTGATGGGTTAATGTTAAAATAACACTGAATTAATATAGCAGTCTGAATCCCTTCATGCAGCAGATGTTTACAAATATTTACAGTTATTGTGTGTTCATTCCACAGCAAATTTAGGCACAATTTGCTATATTTGACATACAGTTATATAAGTGCAGTGAAATGTACTCTGATCATATGAATGCAAATTATGTTTTTTCTATCATTTAAACTTTCATTGGAGGTCAAAATGGAAAAAAAAAATCATTATTTTTTAATTAACACGAAAAATTACTATATACATGTGTGAGATAAATGTTATTACTGGGCATAATAATGTGTGGAGTCCCATCAGGTACATCTGAATGAGGTTATTGCTGCAAATAGGTCAAAGTCATAGATGTCAATAGACCTCTAAATAAGTAATTTGTTTACTAAAATACAAACTGTACACTTCACATTTTTGCTGAAGTGGCAGAACTTGCTACACTCTGGACTCGTTGCTGTGAACGTGAGTGGTGTGTAATGGCAACACTGTGTGTTTTCAGATCACAGAGCTTCTGGCTGATGTTGAGAGACTCAAGCAGGCCCTGAACGGTCTCTCCCAACTGGCCTACGCTGGCAACACGCCCAGCAAGAGACCGAACCAGCACATCGACACACTCCAGGCCCAGGTCAAGAGCCTACAGCAGCAGCTGGCTGTGAGTATGCTGCATCTGTGTTTGTGGGTGTTTGTGTGTGTGTGTGTGTGTGTGTGTGTGTGTGTGTGTGTGTGTGGTCACTCAAAGCCAAGGGCAACCCACACTATTTGACATCGTACAATTGCTCATTAATGTCACATAGAGCTGCACTGCTTCAGGGCACCTCAAGTCAGCTCTTCCAGCCCTTCAAATAAGTGGCTGATAACAGTTGGAAATGTCACATGCTAATTAAAAGCAGTTCTGCAAACTGATGTTTTAGCACAAACTCTGTATGTATTTACAATTGTTTCCATCCAGCAAAAACACAGTGTGACCAACTAAGTGCTTTCCGTACAGTATACATTATATTTATCTTATCATTTGTATTATATTGTTTAATATTTAGTATTTTTTGCGATAGGGCAATCGTAGGTAAAATCTGTTTACAGTTTGGTGGTGCTAGGAGCCGCTCTCACTGCGGTATTTAGTGAACATCTTTTAACGACTCCTCCACATTAAAGATTCATATTTGTGGTTGTTTGACCAAGTGGGGTTTTTGTTGGTTGGTTTCGCCTCTGAAAGATGAGTCAGTGTCGTGGTGCCGCCTCTTTCAGGAATGAGTTTTTGCCAGCGATAGCTGGCAGACTCACATTGCCTCTTTTCATAGGCCCTGAGGGGTGAAGGCCCTGCTGCTCAGGGTGCAGTATAATCAGCCTCTCTGTTCTTTCACAGGATGCTGAAAGACAGCACAGGGAGGTGGTCTCAATTTACCGAACTCATCTTCTCAGTGCAGCACAGGTAAGGGCGGGTGGGGGTGTATGCTTTTTTTTTTTTTTACGTAACAAATGAAACAAGACTCTTGCGTAAGAGTCTGTCCATCTGTCAGTCTAAAATCAATAACTAAACATAACACAGTGAAACTATAAAACCTTTAAATTATAATTGGCTGCAGATGAGCTGATTTAACTTAATGTTTTTTTTTCTCTTTTCTTTTCAGGGACACATGGACGAAGACGTCCAGGCTGCTTTACTGCAGATCATTCGAATGAGGCAGGACTTTGTGTGTTGAACGGCTCATAGAGGCTTAAAGTCTGACCCAAACCCAGCACAAGAGCAACTTCTTTTAAAATCTGAAAAACCTGATGAGGCTCTGCAGCTTTGACAGTCGTGGGGGGGGGTCATTTAGGGTGATTATTATTATTTTTGATATAAATTTTAAAGGGTATTTTAAATCAAATGCACTTGACATTTCAGACACTCACCGCTGGATAGATATTTATGTGTGGAGTGGACATCAGTGCATGTCTCTTGCAGCTCATGAGAATTAAAAATGGTGCTGTGCCGCACACTTCAGCTGTTCTGTACTCAGGTCACAGTCAGCTGTATCAATGAAAGATTACGGATCACATTCCCTCACTGATGCCCTCCCACGACCTCTCCTCACACCGCACTCTCAGTTTTGGCTCATTTCACCTTTCACCAAGCACCGCACAGCGAGTAGATTGGGAGCAGGACTCCCTCCATCCCTACCCTCCTTGGGTTCTGGGCATAACTAAGAAATCCTAAAGGTCCAAACTAATGAACAAGCTCTCCGCAACACCAGCGTTTTGACTCAGCCATTTAGCCCTACTTCCCGTTTCACTCTTTTAAAAAAAAAAAAAAAAATTTTATCACCCCTCTCAGCGGTAGCTACAATAGTGGTGCGTCTGCCCACCGTTTTAGTAAGGCGTGCCTGTGCTGGATTTGGGTCAGCAGGTGACTGGCCACCCGCAGTGTCCTGCTGATGGAGTGATAGTGCCCTCTTGTGGTGTGACTTGGCTGGCCAAGTTTAGTGCGTAGGCGAGTTGACTAGCTCTTGAGGTCAGACTTTGAGATTTCTTCTTTTGTGCCTTTTAAACCGATATATTTTTTTCATGGCTTTGTGATACTTTATGAAACACTGGGTTACGAGCATTTATTCAGCAGGTCTGGAGTAGAATGGCACTGCGTGTTCAGGATGCACAACCGGGATGGTATCTGTTTCTATTTATCCTGTCAAATTACTCCTATAACTTTGTTTTTAGGATGTGATTTGGATAAATAGCAACTAATTGTACCTTTTTTTTATTTTTCATTTTATCTTGTCTGATATACACTGAAATGAAACAGCTGATGAACTTCATCCCTCTCATTAAATGAGTTAGTTTTTTTTTGTGTTTTGTTTGCCCTAACCAAGATTTGACTTGTTTTCTTGCTTAATAAAACTCTGTGAACAGTTTTTGTTAACATCTACACATACATTTGTAGTTTATTTATTTTCCACTACTCATCCACTACTGTTTTTCTTCATTAGTTCTACAGTTGTTTAATAAAAAGTCAATAAACGACCGATTATATAAAACCCAAATGTGTCCTGTAATAAAAGTGACTGCAGTCCACTTCACCGGGCCGCCATTGATGGTTTTATGTGTGTTCCCAGGGTTAGATGGATTACGGTGGGATAAAATTGGATCTGCTCTGAAAGTCCGCCAGGGAGAAGTGAGGGGGTGAGGTGGGAAGTCAAGGCAGCTGTTAAAGCCATGCGTTGTTCCAATTAGCCAATATATTGTTGTTAACATTTATTCTAATGCCGGTTTGATTAATAGCATCTGCAGGGTTGATATCGTAAGTACGTGTCCGCCACATCCATTTGAAATGCCGTTAACCTTTCATAGGAAACGTAAGACCCCCGTCACTCCACTTTTTACCCCCCCCTCCTCCCTTGGCTCGGAGTTATGAGGTCTCAATATTTTGATTGTCAGCGACGGCGCTGTGTGATGAACCCTCGGGAGAGTTGAAAGTTCACCTCGGCGCTGAGTGTTGTTGCCAGCGCGGTAATGATATCCCTCTGTTCGCTAAAGACAGGCATGTGAAGGGCCGTTCTCTCTCAGGCGCGCTCCTCTGAGTGGGAGCAGTGCATGTGGTTCTGCTTTAAACACAATCACAAGTGGAATGAAAGTGGCTCTCTGGCATCAGCTCTTTCCCTTTTATCTTGTAGCGTTCATTGATTTTGTACTTTTTGCCTTTTTTTTTTTTTTACTACCCCAACCTCCCCTTTCTCTTAAAGGGGTTGTTTTTCTTTAGATGATTCTAACTAGACACTGAATTTCAAAGCAGGTACGGTGCTATTGTCCTCTGAGAAAGATCTTTGAAATCGGGTGCCATTGGAGGGAAAATATGCAAAAATCCCCCTTCGTATGGACTGCACTCGGGTCCCACTGTGACAGCAGTTTAATCTTTCTCTCTTCAAATGGTGAAGCGTTTTTGTTTGAGTTTTCGACTTCTACACGGCAAATGAAATGGGCTGTTGCCATTGTCGCAGCGTGTTATCGTTCCACCGCATATTTCGAGCGTTCCCTCTCGAATCTGCCTGCCGCCTTTTGTCAATTGAAAAGCTTCCAGCGTGGCGTAGGCCTGCCCCATCCCACACACTTTTTAATTAATTCAGCATTCGTCTTGCGTCTGATTACTTAAGGATCCGAAAGGCACTGGTTTCGAATTGCAGAGCCCCTCTCTTGTTTTATTACCCTGTTATTTGCGGTCTGTTTTGTATAAGCTGTTCTCAGCAATTATGGCAAATACAATTCAATCTGTTTGGAGATTTTTCCTTTAATCTCATTTCCAGGGTCCGTAACTAGAAACAGATGCCAGGCCTGTTTCCTTTTTTCTCTCTCTTTCTTAAAACATTAATCACCTCCTTAAGGATCACAGTGCTCTGATGCTATTTAACAGCCTCCCCCACAGACAGCCCCACGTCCCCCTCCCTCCGAGCCGAGTGGCTTGTAAGGGGGCTGCCACTCTGCGGGCTTTTATGCGGTTTGTTACCTCACTCAGTAGTCCCCTTCCACCGGGCTGCCTGGGACCCTAGCGCAGCTCGACTTCATTACGCGCACCGCGACTGGAGACCCGTCCACATGTCATACAAATTGTTTTTAAACTTTTTGCCGCCGCTCCTCCCCCCTCGTGTGTGTGTGTGTGTGTGTGTGTGTGTGTCGTAATACCACTCCTGCACCCCCCCCTGCACCCCGCTCTCTCCCCTCCCCATGAGCCAGGTTGGGTCAGCTAAGAGGCTGCTGCCATTTTCGGTTTCCTCTTTGGGCACGCCAACCACATCTCTGTCAGTAATAGGCCATTAGCCAGCACACGGTCGCCCCAGAGCTTGGCCCCCCACTCATTAGTCCCTTGGGGGCAGGACTTCTCCTGGCCTCAGCAGCCCTTTAATGTTTTTGCAGAGTTTGAAACACTTTGTTGCCTCAATAAAGTTCATTTATAGGATAATAAGACTCTGGAGGACACATGTTGCTGATTTGAGTTGGATGGCTTCAGCGTGTCTCCCACTCGCTGCTCTCTGGGAAGAGTCTCTGATCCTTCTCTGAACTGTGATTTGCGCACCTGGGACAGCATGCCAGAGAGGGGGAGCCAGGGGTGCGGTGGGGCTCTTTCATTTCCCAGGATTTACTGGATGGCTGGAGTGAAGGGAAGGACTGGGAAGAGGCCCATTAGAAAACCTAACCCTGCGCACCCCTGCTCCGAGATCCGCTTTTATTTATTTATTCGGAAAGCGTCGGCCTGCATAATCCGGGGTCCCGCTGATCTGCGTGGCCGAGGGACGGTAAATGTGCACTGGTACATGTGCTCGCGGTGTCCTGTTCACTCATCTCGCCTGACTTCATAAGGGATCATCTAATCAAAGCACACACGCAATTTAAAGTAGGCTTTCTGCCGCTGATCTGAAACAGGCCCTCAGCCACACGGAGCTCGTGCTCCGAGGTTAGCGCGCAACGTTGGCCGCCTCGCCTTGAAACGCAATAAGAACATTGTATACGCGCCGCGCTAAACGGTTTCATCTGAGCCCAGTGTTTTCCTTCTTCCCCTCATTAGCTCTTGGTTAACCGCTAATGCTTGGTGTATCCAGTCTCTCTCCAACCCCAGCCCCCCCTCGATGACTTAGCAAGAACCAGATGCAGCTCCCGCCCCACTTCTCTGTAATCCCCGAGCGAACGGAAAATCGGCCCATTTTCACATGTGCGCCCTGGGCCCGACACGCGGAGCCGTGTCCGCGGTTTAACAGGATGAGCCTGTGGACACGCTGACCCGGTGCTTGGACGCGTCTCCGAAACCAGTGCAGGGCTTGAAGAGCGGTGGGATGGACCTGAAAAACGTCTGTTTTCCAGCTTGCCGCAGAGCGCTGTGGTTACGTGCAGGCTTGTTAAGAAGAGAATTGGGTGAAACGTGGAGTGCACGTCGCACCGCAGGCTGGAAGGGCCCGTTTTCCCATGGATCCATTTGGACCGGGGTACACCCAATGCGGTGTTTACGGTGAACTGGTGGTCTGGTCTGGTCTGGTCCCTGGCCAGCGGTTGGTGACCTTAGGGCGAAGTTGAATTTTGCCTCCGTGTGATTTCCATGTGAAATTCATCAAAGCAGGACTTTTCGGTTCGCTTGGCCAATTTAAGATGCAGGGTGTGATTGGTCCAATAAGAGTTGGACAATCATGCGTATCTTATGCTAAACCAGGTAACCGATGAACACTGATTTGTGGAACGCCCTCCCTCCCATGGCATCAAATTCACTGTGTGTTACACTAATTGACAATTAATACTACAGCAATGACTATAATTTCAGATACGTTTATATAAAAGTGAAAGTGATGTGATACACTGCAGCACAGCACACAGTGCACACGACGGAAATGTGCATCACAATGACAGTCACTTCACTTTCTCTTCATTTAACCCGTCTCCTTGGTGAGCAGTGGGCAGCCATGAAAGGCCCACGGGGAGTGGTGTGTGGGGACGGTACTCTGCTCAGTGGCAGCTTGTTGGTTTGGGATTTGAACTTTCCGATTACGGGTCCGTTTACATACCTGCTAGGCCACCACTGGCCACCATGGCAGAGAAATATATTAGTTGCAGAAGCATTTAATCACAACCTCATGCCCTCCCAAAGCTGCCATACCAGACTAGATTAAAGAGAACGCTAAATGAATGTTAGGAAGTGAACATGCTGTGTGTTTTCACTTTGAATTGGAATTTTTTTTCAATTCGTTGATGCCGATAATAGTGATCCAGTCAACAATCCCTCTAGTGTGTAAAAGTCGGAACTTTGATTCCATTTTCTGGAACTTTATCACAGAGTGATGCGTTCTTATCACTTTGTCAGGATTTCTATGGGCACCCCTACCCCTCCTGAACTGGTGGTCTGGTCTGAAAGGTGTTAAGGGTGTTTACCGTCAGAATGAATGTGACTCCCGAATCCCTGGCCAGCGGTTGACGTCTGACTCAAGTGGGGTAGGCGTTCTATACGTCTTAAAGTAAGCAGTGCTGCGAATGTTGATCATTAGTTTTGGGTGATTGGTGGGGGGGGGGGTAAAAGAACATTTGTTATACAAGGCTGCAGCCCCACAATCCATTTGGAAACATGAAAGCTCACTCTCATCTCGGAAAGGAATTCACAAGACATAAACAGCCAGTAAAGTGGAAAGCTACATCTGTGTTCATTTCATTTGCCTGAAACGCTGCCACATTTGGTAATCTTTAGCAAAGGCCCTACTTCAAATTATCACGAACATTTCTGGAGGGTTATTGGGGGAAGGGGGGAGGGGGTACCCTAAAAGACAAGTACATCCCATCTGCTTTTAATGCAGAGTTGTGTTGGAAAACATGCATGTTAGCTGATTGCAAGGTAGAATAGCCCTCATGCTGACTTCCCTCTTCGTCTGCGCTAAATGCTCGGTGGTCGGATGTCGCAATGATGTTTGTGTCTTTCAGGGATCATTAGCAGTAATACCCTACTTTCTGTCCGGTGCGTTTGAAGCAGGAATATTATCTTTTAATTGTATCTATTGAGATTTATCTACTGAGATGTAGCTCTGTTTTTTTTTTTTTTAATGAAGGAGCTGCTCTTTTGATGTGCGAAAGTGAAGGTGCGGAGTGATCCTGTCTGTCCGTGCTGAATTTTAATTCAATTAGCCTCTACTTTTTTCCTCCCTCCTCATTAGTCAAGGTACTGGGTTAACACCTTCTAATGTTGCTTTAAAACGTTCCAATCTCCCATCTTTCATCCGCTCTTTTTCCGAGGCCTGCATCCACATGATTGCCAGCTCACTCTGTCTTTGATTGCACCTTTAAGCTTCAAACTTGTCTTTGAATTTAAATGCAAATTCCCCTGATTAGCTGTTTCCGGATGGCGCCTCGCGTGCCACAGCCCCGAACCTGTCGGGAGCGCCGCCGCTGCCACTCATCCGATCTGATATGTAGGATTTCTTTCCTTTCCTTTTTTTTTTGGCTTGCCGTAGATGAACCGCGCGCTGCAGGACATGTAGGCAGCCCAGCCTTTCATGTCTCCACTTCAGAGAGAGGGGCTGCTTTCTACCTCTCCAACCTGCCTCTCAGCAAGACCAAAGGGAAATATTTATAAGTCATCTGCACAACAAATATTCAGCCAGGCTTGCGAGTCAGCTCTCATAGACGGGAAGCTGCAAGCTGGCCTTTAGCAAGTTCTCCAACTCCAAACCTTGCCAGCATGAAGATTTGCCATGCTGTGGAGCTCTGATTTAGCAAAAAAAAAAAAAAAAAGCACTAATGCTAATTGGCACAGAGAGTAAACAAGTTATTTGAGTCAGTAAGAAATGCACAGAGTTCAGCCCACCGGCTCGGAAGTCTCGGGCTCTGTTTTATGGCACCGGTTCCACTTCAGGAGGGCCGTAAATGAATAACCGTGCAGCTCTTAATATCCCCCAACCCCTACTGTAATTACCATGCCAACACACTCCATTAGATATTCACCATGTAATGCCACATTAGCCTTTGCAATCTAAGTGCTTAAGATATGCCGGCGATATAGGTTGCGGTCTGCAACAGCAACTCGCACTGAATCATTGCTCGAGGCTACGGTGTCAGAACCCATTTGATTGTCGAGCAGAATCATTGACTGGCTCGCGAGAGCATTTATTTATTTTTTTTGCAGCCCTCCACCCCTCCCCATGAGTCTGTGGTGCTGAATGTTTGATGAGGTCGGGGCCGAGATGATGTGGACACGGCGCAGCACCGCTGCGCTCCTGCAGAGGGCAGACTTGCATTGCCGTACGTCCCACGTGGCCAAGGGGAGTCTGTAGCAGCAGCAGCAGCAGCAGCAGCATCCGCTGCTTGTAAAATGTCCCACAGAGAAGAAATTGTTCTTGATCAGTGTGGTGAGAGGCTTGGGGTGTGAGTTTGGCAGCGGTGCTGTCGGCTCTTAAAAAAACATGGCTTGATTTCCTCCATGCTGCTGAAGGTCCTCCTTTAGTCCATTATAGCAGGATTTTATTGGACCCGCATCGTAAAACAGCTGATAATCTCTGATTGGCTGTATTGCAAATAATTTTTCTATTATTACCAACAATAAATGCCGAACCTGGTTACATTTGAGGAGTCCGTAATAGTTTCAGTAAAGCAATGTGCAGGCCGGGGGGGCTGGTTTGAGAGTGAGCACTAACATGGTTCCTGCCATTGTGTCTGCACAAACAGACTCTGTTGTCTCCTTACCCTGCCCTTTGACCTTTGTCACCCTCGCACAGAGCAGGAGTTCTCTGGGAGCTTGATGACAAGGCCCTGAGGCAGTTTGTTTTTCTCTCGTGGGAGTGTTGACTGCTTCCCATTCTCCAGCGAGGCAGTGAGAAGACCCACAGAGAGCTCATATCTGTCTGTGACCCCGTGACACAGGAAGAGAAGAGGCGCTTTTCACTCAGGACCTTTCACTCACCATTCCACCATGCTTGTGAATGGTGACCCAGTAGATAGGCCTGATAATGAAGGGCTCTGCGTTAATCAGATTTAAAGATTTGTTTAATCTTATACATATAAAAAATGAACTGTGTAGCACTGAATTAAATTTAATATATACAATACATTTTAAGAGTATGGTGCACCGCTAAGCATTGTCCCACCGCCCCTAATACTTTACTGCTATTAAGGTTCAATCACATTAGCATCTGCCTTTACACCTGCTATTTTATTAAATCTCTGACTATACGGACAAATAAAATCTTGTAAAGTAAAATTTTCTCTGTTCTCTGAATTACTGATGGCCTAAGTGCATTTGGCTAGGTCATGCTAGCCAGTAATTCATGTTGCTAACTTGCCAAAATGGAGGAAAATAATTGAAAATTTGACCCAAATTGACAGCCTTGATTCTCAGGCTGATTCTCATTGTTCTCTGGTCCCAAATCGATTTCTGGTTGTGACATTTTACAGGTGTGGCTGTACCAGTACAATAAAGCTGCTCGCATCCATTTTTTACGTTCTAGTCATAAGTGACTCTTGATAAAGGGTTGTGGTGTCAGCACTTTCTGCAGACAAGCCCACAAATGTTCCTCTTTTTTTTTTTTTTTTTTTTTCATGATTTCTAGATCTAATTTTATATACTTGTGATAGTTAATCACAGATTTCATTAGGATTTGAACACAATACTTAAAGATTTAAAAGTGATCCAACAAAGGGAGTGGGAAAAAACGTGGAAGTCAGTTTCAGCTCTTGAGACTCAAGTAATGAAGAACTTGGATTTCGATCCCTGTTTATTCAGGTGAAATGAGCCGCCGTCAAATATTTGCATGGTGATTTGATTTGATTGGCTGCTTTGGCAGCGGGCATGCTGTCCAGGCTCCCAGCCGCAGCCCAGGGAGGACCGGGTGGTAGGAAGCCCACCATAATGCCTTTTTACGAATATTTACACAGCGGCCCCCATCCTGCATCTGCCGGAACGGCGGTGGGGGAAAATCCTCGGCGCGGCGGCCTAGCGGCGGACCTTCCAGATGTCGCCGGTAATGGGAGTAAACACGGCCCGCGTGATTATCACCATCCAGTAGAGGTGCCCTTGCAAGTCAATACCCATCAGAGCACAATCACTCAACCCACGCCCGTCCCCGAATCGACTGGATTACACCGAACTCCGGGTCATGTGTAATTATGGAAAATGTACTATACTGCTCCAGGACTGGGATAGGTGGAGAAAGGAACGCGCCATCTCCAAACGTTGTTGTTACAAACTCATTCATTAAATAAACTCATTGCTTAATCCTCCTCCCTATTAGGAGTTTTACAGTGAGGAGATTCTTCATCTTTTTTCTTTTTTTTCTTCTCTCCCCTCCATGTCTTTGTGGAACAGTAATTGGGTTTGGGCTATTAATGATTTATGTGCCGCCTGTTAGTGCGAATGTTCTGAATACTAATACACCCCCAAGATGTTTGATCATCACATACCTTTGTGCTACAACAGGAAGCCTGATTGATAAGGTTTTTTTTACCCTCTTTCTTCTTCAGAAGGAGATGCTTTGCCAGTGTTTGTTTGCTGTATCCAGGTATCTGGCGGCCATATTGTGTCTGTGCCAATATGAGACCACACAACCAGACAGAAGCCCCCAGGCCTAACAGTCTGTAAAGCATACATGCTACTGTAATCAGACATGAGAGTGGTGAAGAGGGGGGGGGGATGTGGGAAGCACCTGGGGGAATACCCTGTTTCTGCTGCTACAGGCTCAGGAGCAGCCCCCCCCCCCCCCCCCAAAAAAAAAAAAAAAAAAAAATATGTTGTTGCTAAAAGTAAGACATTAATGATTCGGCCTGGCAGATGTTCGCGGATCCAGGCACGCGTGAATTAACACAGTTGGCACAAGCGTGTCCCACAACTTATTAGTTTGCGTGATGCATGCCGGAGCAGTTGTTATCCCAGCTCTTTCGCAAAAAAAAGCCCGTAAATCTGGCCTGTCGTCATCTCAGCCCCTTTGGTGGAGATTATTGCACTGTACTAATAAAGGAGCTCCGGCGCACATTACAGATGCGCTGGGGTTTGGCGCCTTGGCAGCCATTAATTCTTTGTGTTGCTTCTGGACATCAGTAGTGGGAAAGGAGTTGAAAATAATGGAATAGGAAATGAATCCTACCCTGAGCAGCAATTGACCTGACATCATTCTGCGGCATAAAAAGGGAACCTGTTTCCATTTTACACTGCATCAATTTGTTATTTTATCCATACCTTTTTTTAAGCTGTAATGTTTAATGTTTTGTTTTATGTAGTTTGGAATAAGCTTTGAGAGACCTAAAGTAATGAAATAAAGCATGTGGGCTTTGTTACTTGACTATTTATGTGTTCATTCAAACTCAAACAAGTTTCTTCAGGTGCTTTACAGCTTAAACCATTAGACAATTAAGGATTTGTTCATTTATTTCTAGCTGATAATGATTTTTTACTGAATACAGATGAAAGAAGGCATTTATCCAAAGCTTAGTTGTAAGGTGGGTGGCGTTATGTGGTCGCTCTGTGGGTTCTCCATTATACTACTGCAGTCCAAAGGCATATACAGTGGGGAAAACAATTACTTGATCCTCTGCTGATTTCGTAACCTATATTTTCAATGGTAGATTTACTTGAACAGTGAGAGACAGAACAGCAACAAAATAATTAATTTTGATTTTCGTGAATGAAATAAGTATTTGATCCTCTGTGAATCAGCAAGATTTCCCAGTTGTATTTTATTCAGGTAAGGAGCTGACATGGGGAGCTTCTCATGGGGAGCTTGTTACCTGTATAAATGACACCCGTCCATAGAAGCAATCAATCTATACAGATTCCGAAATCTGCATCATGGCCAAGACCGAAGAATTTTCCAAGAATGTCTGAGACAAGACAATTGCCAAACAGATGGGTTGGAAGGAGACAACAGTTTGTGAAATTATTTGCAAATGGAAGAACAATAAAATAACTGCCCTCGGTCTGGAGCTCCACACAAGGTCTCAATGGTAATGAGAACAACGTGGAACCAACCAAGAACTACTTGGGAGGATCTGAAGACAGCTGGGTCCTTAGTCACCAAGAAAACAGTTGGTAACGCACTACACCGTGAAGGACTGAATCCTGCAGCCCGCAATATCCCGATGCTGGAAAAAACACATGAATATCACTGAACATCGAAATGCTTCAGAGGAGGACTGGGTGAAAGAGATGTGGTCAGATGAGACCAAAATTGAGCTCTTTGTCATCAACTCAACTTGCTATGTTTGGAGGGAGAGGATGGAATGCTGCTTATGACTCCAGGGACACTGTTCCTTTCATGAAACATGAAGGTGGAAACGATACGTTTTGCGATGGGGATTACCATGTACTGTCAGATATTGGGTGAGAACCTCCTTCCCTCACCAAGGGCATTAAAAAAAGGAGGAGTCAGAAAAAATCATCGATGAGAAATATGCAAACCTTGTGACCACTACAAGAAACGTCTGACCCCTGGCAAAGATTTTGCCACCAAGTATTAAAGCACATTTAGCAAAAGGACCAAATTGTCATTTTTGTTCTTGTTGTTATTGTTCTGTCTCTCACTTTTCAAATAAAGTTAAAAATGAAATTATAGACTTAGCATTCCTTGGTTACAAAATTAGGAGACGATTAAATAATTATTCCCCCCACTGTAGGTTTTTGTTCTTTGCACTTTGACAGTTTAATAAATGTATATAGCATAATTCACTTTATGTATATTGCCTCTATGTGTATTGTGTTATATTGTTTATTATCTGAGTATATTTAGAAATGATTTTAAATGTGCATATTACCTTTTATGTTTCCTTGTGCATTTATCGGCTGAATTGTTCCCTGTCTGTGATAACATGCTTGGACAATAAATACGATTTTGAAAAGTGTCTTTTTATCCTGATGGACTGGTCCACAAGAATAAATTCTTTGTTCCCTGCCTAATAAAAAATCATAATCAGAACAAATGCCACCTTTCTTATTCTTATTCATTTTTATACATTTATATTTGAAATATGTATTGGTCTGGTCCTGTCATGGCACATGCCATCATCTCCCCTAGATGTCCAGCAACACCAAGGTACATTCCTGCTGACATAATTCGCAAGTCAGCCATCTTACTAAATGATGACATAAAGGAATGCAACTGTCCTCTCACTACTTCTCGCACATTACATTTCATCTGTAGTCGTCTTTACGTTCATCAATGTTTAAATTCATTTCAGCGGTTTGTTTGTCATGTATGGGGAATGCTCGACTTTTTACATATTCAGAGGCGGGCTGTGAATGACGTCCTGTGATTAGCTAAACAAACAGGAGCAATCATCAGTCAGACCCAGTCTATTGTCCCAGAGCAAACACAGCCTGCGCCCATGCTGATACACACCAACTGTAATGCATCTCCAGGCTCCTGGGGGAAACTCTCCTGTAGCGGGCTTTGGCAGCTTTCCATGATACGTGCTCCCCCTGGACCTCTTCACCATGATTCACAGAACGGGGCGGGGGGAGATCACAGATATTAAAATGGTAAATGGCAGTAATTACCGAGTGGGAAACGTGACGAAAGACTTGTAAAGGTCCGCTGTTGATCGTTGGTTGGAGTAGCACAGTAGCACGCAAGGCTGTGTTGCTGTAAGACTGCCCCCGTTCTCATGTTTGTATTTTAGTTGAACAAACATGTCATTTGTGGTGAAATTAGGTTGACCACTCACTTCATGGATGCTTGCAGAAGCCTTCTGGATATTTTGGACCAGAGTGATGTGGCCAACCCTGAATTTGGCTGGCCACCATAGGGGCACCATGGCACAGATCCTTGGCACAATCTCTGTGAGATCGGCTCAGTCACATCCACATGAAGGGAGCCATTGATTTGATATTTTCCCCCCTTTTACACCAGCGTTTCTCAGCCTAGAGGCCAGACCACCAGGCCTCTGTGGAAATGGCCCTTCACCAGCAGCAGATAAGAAGACTGGAGCCGCTCCAGCAAAGTTTTGTGGTGCGTTGAGCCTCAGACAGAAAACCGCACTCAGGGGATTCACAGGCCTCCATAAATATTCAAACCCAAAGAGGTTTATAGAGTTTGTCGTTAAGGATTTATGGTGGGCTGCAAAAGTGCTGCACCATCACTGGGGGACCCTGGGTCTCGTTTAACTCGTGGTGTGCGGAGAAGGAAACCTCTCAAAACTGCAATCTGTGGAGAGGAAGAGGAAATGTGAATTAAAACATAGTGGATATATTCAGGGAGGGGGTTTTAGGTTGACAACTGGGTAACCTTATTTTTGCTGCGTAATATATTTATTACAATCAATTTTAAAAGTTGGCTTCAGCCAAACATGTTGTTGGGAAAAGCGCAAACAGTGGATACTTATTAAAAATGACTTCAGGAATATATGATATGGATGAAGAATATAACAGGGGCAAAAAAATGTACTGATACGTCATTGAAGTTCATTTTAGTGTCATTCACGGGTCTGCTTCCCCACTTGCTCAATCTGTAATAGGTGATGGCGAACTGAGCAGTTAGAAAGCATTCACTGCCCAGTATACCTGCATGCTAAAAAGGAAACCATTGCTGGAATAATACAATATGAAACGGGAAGTTGACACATGTCGTAAAAGGGTGTGATGCAGGAACCGCATTCAGTGCAGAGCCCCAGCGCGGTGTTGCCAGATATTTCCAAATAGTTGCCAAAGTGTAGTAGTGTTTTGCTGGCATGCATTAATACGGCAGCATAAATTAGATACCGGTTTCTTTCCCAATATATGAACTTCAAAACCAACCAATCAGGCAATGCACGACAAACACCAATTTGTTTCAGTGTTCTTGGAATGTTGGAATAATATGTTTAAATCTTGATGAACCTTTAATATTTTTTTCGTAAATTTATAGATGTACACTACATCTATACTTATATGGGTAAACAAACATTCTGCATATAACGACACTAATTTTAATTGTCCTAAAAATAGATATACAAAAAATATATGGTGTTGATTTGCATTTCTCTTTTAGACACTTCATTTTGTCAAAAGAGGAAAGGCCCCACAGCTTGTGCACCGCAAGCGGTCTCGTTTTTGCGTGTGCCTGTGAACAAAAAATGTTCTACGCCGATAGATGAGGAACACATCAGCTGCAACCACTATAGCTGTCTTTCACAACTCCACCACAGCCCTCAAAGGTCCCACCCCAGAGCCTAACCCAGACCGCAGGGCCTGGGGCCTTAAAAATCCCCTCCCTCTCTTCCACCTCCTGTCAACCCCAGACATTCTTGGAAGCCTCTCTGAAACCCCTTACTTCCCCTTTCCCTCCCTCATGTGCGCCTGTGTATCAACTCAGTGCAAGACAAGGCCACCACTGCCCTTTTTACAACTACATTTCCTCTTTACCAACCCACAAGGCCTGCAGAATTGACAAAGGGGGGGGGGCAAAAAAAGGCAGCTAATCGCTGCAGCTATGTAAAGGTCACGTTGTACTAACACCGGTGTGTGTTTCTTTGAACTAAAGGTTTCCTGGAATTGATGCGTTATCAAATAATCATCTGCCTTGGCTGAGGCCTGGTCAAACTGTTCCCTGGTCAGCGTGTGCCGGCGAGGAAGCGGCACATGGCATTTTTGGAGATTGACCCCGCGGCGCTGTGGAAACAGATTTAATGTGATAGTTCGAGTGGGTTGTGTTGAGGTGGCCGCGCTGGTCAGACAGATGATTGTCCCAACATTCATTCTCTGAGGACGTCTCTCCAGAGGCTGGGAAAGCGGGGGACACGCTGTCATTTTCCTCTGGTCTGCGTGTGTGTGAGGGTGAGAGAGACAGAAACATGCTTGTTGAAAACCCCAGAGGCTTGGGTTTATGTGGGAGACATCCCTTTAACATCCCCATTTCCCACAAGCCTTGGTCATGTGATCCTACAGAACAAAATGAAATGAAAAAGAAAGAAGAAAGGAAAAAAAGTAAAAGTAAAAACAGGAAGGGTTTAGTCGCTGCGTTCGGATCTGAGCGGGCCGCACCTCCTGCTCCTCTCCGCCGTGTTTTCCCATGGATCAGATTTTAAATTAAGTAGGAATTTTCAACACAGAGGATACAATATTGCTACAAGGCAAATTCTATCCTAGCCCTGCAATATAGAAAAGGAGATTTTATTGAACACAATAAAAGCAGGACCAGTGGCTGTCCTTTGAAGCCGGGAAAGATGAATTATCAAGAAACAATTCTACTCTGTCTGAACACAGGGCTTAAGATTACATCACGATGCTATCAGCTCCAGACTACATTTAATGAAAGAGATTTGTCAGTTTAATAAATGTGAATATCTGACAGTGCTGAAGGAGACGCCGCGCAGATCTCCTCGGAGAGACGCTGCTCTTTGTTATTAGCAAATGTGCCATTCAGCTATAGTCTGGTAATCCATTAGCCGCGAGTCGGCTCCGCCCAGTCCCAGCAGTAATAAACCTTGTCAAAAAAAAAAAAGAAGAAGAGAAGAAGTGCATCCTAGTTAATAAAGGTGAAAATATACAGGAATGTTATCAGTAATATACACACTACAGGTCAGACATTTGGACCCACCCTCAGACTAAAACAGAACAAACACATGAATATATTTAATTGTCTGTAATAATATATTTTTATCATTTCACCACAAAGGGTGCAGGGTGGTTGTTGAATAACAGATATCAAGTGTGTCTTTACTGCACTTGTGTACTGGGAGCTTTTGGACATGTTATTTCTAAAAATTGTAAGTACAGTGTACATTTACGTTATACCTTAACAACAGGGGGGTGGGGGGGGGGGGGGGGGGGTTGAGGACGCAGCAACACTTAAACTTTCTCTCTCTCTACACACACACACACACACACACACACACTAATCATTTTCCTTTGCGGCGTTAGTCCAATTACGCCTTTCAGTGTGTTTGGCACATTTGGGAGAAGGGAGGCTTCTTCTTGACAGTTCTCCCCACCCGACTGCTCATCAGGTTCACGTGTGAGATGTCAATTAGCGTTCTACGAATTCTGGCACACGCTATGCATCTTAATTGCAGTGGGACGGTTGCATTTCTGGGGCCGATGCGGAACTGGGATTTGTCTTTTTTTGGTATGAAGAAGTAACATTTCTTGAACGCTCAGCTGTCATTTGGAATACTCCCAGCAATTACTGCTCCACTGATGAGGTGAAGGTACTCCCTCAAAGCTTAAAGCACTTAGCACAATTACCCGCACACATGTCAGAAGGACTGCAGAGCGAGGTGTTTAATGATGAGGGACAGTTTGGCCAAACTGCAGCCTGTTCCCATGTGCACTTTACAGCTGATTTGCCAATTGGCCGGCATGACAGTCAGGTAACGGATGCCAAAAAATGGAACATGTTGTGTTCTCCCAACGTTTTCTTATGCTCTGCTGAATGCAAACTGGCTGGATCCACTCTGGCGTGCTTGTCTCATAATGATACTTCTGTTCTCTTTTTGTCTTTTTCTGCAGTGTCTCTTTACAGGCCTGGCTGCAGGTAACCATAGTTTAAAGAGTTTGGGTTCCTGTTCACAGTGTGTTGATATAGTGATGCATAACAGTGCAACCATCTGTCTGTCTGTCCATGTGCACGTCCAAATGAGAAAAAGGACTCGGGCGATGTGCACATGGTTTATTGGGAAATATTTTTGGTTTCCTTCCCTCAAGCAATCAGAACCTGGAAAATAAAGTATTATGAAAAATGAACAATGACCTGAAAACATGAAGAGAATTGAGCTCTGCAATTACAACTGTGACATTACTGCTCTTATAGCAGGTGGTGCTGTACATCTGTATTCAAATTTAACACGTTTATCATAATATTGTACATACTATCATCCACAGCCATCTATCTCATGCGTTCTTCAGTAAATTAATCATAATGTGCCAAAAGTAGATCTCACAAACGACAAATGTTATCCATTCTTTGGAAACTCAGTGTGCACACATTCTGCTGCAAATTAATACGACTTTCCAAGAGCCCGAGCAGGCGGACGGGAGCGAGATGAGCCCCCTGGAGATTAGCCTGTTCTGGAGGCCGGCCCATCCATCAGCCACTAGGGTCACACCCGTCCACCTCGCCCTGCTCCGGGGCAGGGTCGTGCGACTGACTCTGGCAAGCCCAAGAAATCTCATTATCCTGTTAACACTACATTTATCCGACAAGACAAAAGGGAGTGAGTGACCTGGCCATCATTAAAGATTAATAGAAAGTCATAAAAAAAGGCGAGGGAAGGCATAAAAAAGCTGGGCCTTAACCAGCCTATGATAGGCCTGACAGGATTATTAATCAGGAACTAAGGAAAATCAGACCTTAGCTCTTGGCTTCCTCACTTAGAGTCTTTAGTTACCACCATTACATAGCAGCTGAGGGTCATGAGGTCTTCAACTAATTGGTTCTGCAGGGTTTTGAATAACAATGAGCCGAGCCCAATTATAAAATCACTCAGAGACAGATCGAAGCGGCGCGAGGGGGACAAGGGAGGCCGCTCGACCCGACTCTCTCGCCGCGGAGAGTGAGGGAGGGAGAAGGCGAGAGGGGGAAAGGGGGAGAGAAGCATCCCCTCCGCCTGGCTCCCCGTGTGTAAGGCTATTAATAAAATTTATAAATCAACTGCGGCACAAATTTTAATAGAGGGCTGCGGAAAAAACAGCCGAGGTCCCCGAAGATAGCTTCGGCTTATTTTAAATTCCATTTGCATTAAAGATTCACATAACACAGGAAGATTTCAGGGAAATCTTTCTCTCCCTCCCTCCCTCTCTTTCTCTCTCTCTTTTTTTTGTCCTGCGCTCATTTATTAGTAATGATTCCTCCCCCCTTCTTTTCCTCTCTCTCCTTTTGACTTTCGACACAAGTGCTTTCGGAATCTAAATCAGCGTTTCTTCATAACAAATGTCGCTCTGTCCTCTCCTGCAGGAACACGCCCGGCATGGGCCCGCCACTGCACTCTGCAGGGCCACCTGATGGCCCCGCACCCTCGCTGCCTTCGGGGTGGGGGGACGGCGGCGAGGCCATTTCCCGCACAACAGCAACATTTCACCCTTTCGTCGGCCGGAGCGCCGGTGGCCCGTTCACGTTCTGAAGGTGCGGCGCGTGACCTCGTGACCTCCCGGCAGAAGGCATTACGTTGTGGACGGGTGTGGCTCAATGGAGCAATTTCATTGCTGGCAGATTGTGCGCTGTGTGGTGTGAGCCAATCAGAGCCAAGCTTGCATATTAATTATAACCGCTCGTTAGACACTATCAGTACAACCGTTTGTTATTTCTGAATGTGCAGAGAAACACAAACCCCAACTACAATTTTTTTTTTTTTTAGATTAATGATTTAATTGGTATCTTAATTAAAGACTACTAATGACTGCTTTTAGGACAGAGCAAATGTAGTGGAAAACGGAGCCGTGATTATTTAGCATTTATTTTGGCGGGCTAATTACCAAATTAATTGTGCCATTTTGATTGTCATGTTTACCGTTTGCTTTGTGGATGCATAATCCTGTTCTATTTGTCTGTTTGAAGGCGGGAGACATCGCGATGAATTATTCATGCGGCACTCCGGCAACAGACAGCATTGCCATTTAAACTATGAACACTTTCGTGAAATGCTAACTCCCTCTGACTGCCGGGAGCTAATGAAAGGTAGAAAAATGAATTTCGCAAAAGCTCTCGCTACTTCACCTTTAATGAAAGGGGGGAAAGGATGTGCGGGAGTCTAAGCGCTCTAATGTGCCTCGTTAAATTTCAGAAATTGAAGCTTTAAGTCGGCTCGTGCTGTCAGCACGCTCCATTTGACACATGCGTGGACCCCCGCCCCCGTGCTGGGGTGGACTTACCCATTTCTTTCAGGCCTGGAATCGTGAGTGGGGCAGAGTTGTAGCACGCCTCTGTAAAACAGGGTGTGCGAAATATCGATTAGTGAGTTATTAGTGTTCAGTCAGTCGCACCGCCAACGTGAGACAGGAAGCAAGGGAGACAAAGACCGTGGTAGATTGTGAGAGGTGACAAGTGGCTTTCTGGAAGGGTCTCGTAGTTTTTACTGCTGGGCTCCAAGGCCATGAATCTCTCCAGGAATCTTCCTTCAGACACTATATGATAGTTCAGGTATTTCTGTGGGGATTTTTGAAGTGTTTTCAGTGGGACACGTGTATTCAGTTACATCAGGTTTCTGTTGTTGCCTATGCTTTAAAAAGAAAGAACTACAACCGACAAATACACAGACTGGTGACAAGGCCCTGACATTTTACTCCACCAGATGGGTGGACGCACTTCATTGTGTCCCTGATCAAGACACTTAACCCTGAATGTCTCCAGGGGGACAGTCCCAGTAACTACTGATTGCAAGTCTCTCTGGATCAGGCATTTTCTAAATACTGTAAATGTAAATCATAGTTTGGGAAACATGATGAGACGTGGCTCCAAAATCTCCCATAAATGTAGAGTTAGGTTGCGATCTGGTGATCATTATTTTGATACTCAATCATTCAGTGACACTTGTTCTGTGGATGGGGCTATGATCATCATACCATCATTTTCATTATAGGATAAAGATGAACACACATCAATAAATATCATTCAGTGCATTTCCATGCAAATTTTATTCGACCTACGGTTATAGCGCCACTAGGTTGTTTAATTCAGTCCAGATTAAAGGACCGTAATTCCACTACTGTAGTTTCACGTTGTTAGTAATATGTTTTTTCCAGTTGACCTGTTATGCTGAACGTGATCTGACAAATACACACACAAAATTAGTCAATGTCAAATGGACAGTTTTACAGCTCTGTATGTTTGCTTACGCTGTAAGCTTTTTTTTTTTTTGCAAATCAATGGAAATGGGCTTCTTCTCTCAATTCCAGGTCACGTCCAATTGAACATCTAACTGGACTCCCAGTAGCATCATCTGGGCATGCTGGCAGATCAGTTCCAGTTAGAGAAGAAGTAGCCCTTCACCAAGCAAGTTGCTGTAATTTTCCACTAGTCTCTACGCAAGTCTGATGCACAGTAAACAAACCTGTTGCACTTTCTGTCATCTCTCTCACGGGTGCTGGCCGGGTGTGACCTTCCCTGTAGTCACCTCAGAGCTCTGTGGGATCAGAGTGTGGATTACGGCACGGTGCTGTTTCCTTCACTGATAACCCGGGAGGGAGGGAGGGGCGACATCTGCATCCTAAACACAAACAGAATGGAGCACCATTCTGCCGCGCTGCTTTTTTTCCCCTCTCCTAGTGACACCGAATTCAAGTTATGCTAATCTCATGTTCAATTTACATAATTAGTAAAAGAAATTTTGTTTTAAAAAGTGCCTGACTGAGGCTTATTTTACCTCCCCCAGCAGGGCGCTTCGGCAGAACAAGAGCAAGCGGCATCCCCCTCTTCACCCCTTCCTTCAAATGATATTCATCATAATTAATTAACTGGTATATATCTTAATGATATTTATACTCTTTAATAGAATTGTTTGAGAGCGCTTTTCTTAGACACGTATGTGTTTTTGTGGAGGAAGTGTGCAGAGGGAGCAGGAGCGCGCCTGTTTTGATGTTCAGCACATCATTAGGCGTATTCCCTGTGCTGCTGTGTTTAACCAGCCTTTACCGCTATCAGCACAGGCTCCGGGGAAGGATGCTGGAGCCGTGGACAATTACTCAGCATCTAATTCCAGTCTGATTATGGCTAATGGATAATACCAGGGGTCAAGGCTGAAAAATGGGAGGACTGGGACTCCTGACCCTCACTGCGCTCCCGGCAAATAAACGAAGAGCGGAAACATAATGTGGAAAATTGATCATTTGGTACGAGGAAGGTGCAGAACTGGGTCAATAGTGCTTATCCGGCCGGGCAGCATCGGACTGGTCACGAGTTCCCGCTATCGTCTTTAAACCCAGGTATGCAGCAGGTAAAACATGGAGGAAATGAGACATAGATTTCCACGGTTTCTCAAGGCAGCCGACTCCTCAATATTGCATCTCCCAAACGGCTTTGAAGAAAAAAATACCAAAAAATAATAAGAAGAAAAATGAAAAGTTTTTTTTTTTTTTTTTTTTTGAGCTCAATGAAAATGCCCCCTGAGCAGCCTTGGCCTTCCTCGCCGGATCCCGGGAAAAACAGCAGATGTGAAATTCGGGGCAGGGTCACCTCACTCGCTCGCTCCCCTCGACATGGCTGACAGTCCAAACAACTTCCCCGCAGCACACTCTCTGGCTTTGAACAAGGCCGCGCCTTCCACTTGTCTGCCAGGGCTGGCGGATTAATATTTCACAACGCGCCTCCTCTCCAACCAACCCCCCCCCCCCCCCCCCCCCCCCCCGCACTCGTTCTCCATTCCTCCACTCTCTTCCACCTTTATTATTCTTAAAGCCCCCCCGTCCTCCGTTGCCCGGGATTCTTCTCCCCTCTCTCCGGTTCCATTACAAATGCAATGTGTTTTAGGTATTAAAATGATCACGGACGGTCCAAGGCAGCACTCTGCGAGCCAGCGCCGAAACAAGAAGCGAAGAGAGGCCGCGCCGGGTTGTGCTGTCGAATTTTAATGAGCACCGCTGGGAATTTGTGAGCGTGAGTGTGTACGCAGCAGCGCGCATGTGTATTCGTGCCCCCCCCCCATTTTTTCCTTCTTTCTGGGTATCCTCGCGCTGCACCACTCTACATCACTGTCACACAAATGAGGTATTTCCCATCATGCCTTTGGTCTGGCCTGTAACTGTGTCATCATGTGGCGGCGCCGCCGCGCGAGCGCACCTGCTCCTCTGTCCTAATTGAACAGATGATCCAGCAATTTGTCATGTTTATCTTTAGTGTCTTTCCCGGCGCCCGCACACCGCTCCGCTCAGCCCCCTAGAACACGGTGCAGATGTAAGCACTGTTTTTTTATGACAGATCCTGTAGTCATTACTGAATAATTCATCACGGCATTAATGTCGTCGTGGGATGGCATCTCGCGCTCCCGCCGCTCACTCACGCTGCCTTGCACCCCTCTTGCCCGAGCCCCACTTGGGAAAACTTTATTATGCTTCGCTCCGACAGCAGAGTATACAGATAAAAGATAATTGCCTGGCTTGACTCCTCCATTGATATGAAAATAGGATTTAAATTATTCACAGTGGTTTAAAGGTTAGTTGAAGGTTATTACTGGGGGGAGAGGAGTAAAAAGCCGAGAGGAGAGGCCTAATGCTTAGTGTACCGTGGCCAGGAGGTGAGATGCTATTCCCCCCCCCCCCCACACACCCCCCTCTTTCTATCTCTCTCTTTTTCAAAGGCTAATTTGCAGCGCACGCAGCTTTGGCTTCTCGCGAAACAAACTGAAAGGCCCCCTCCCTCCCCGGGGATTTTTTCTTTTTCGGGGGTCGGGAGGGGGGGAGGGGGAGTCAATTATTTATTGGAAAATTAAAGGTGGCTTCTCCATACCAAAACATTGTTAGCCACGCCAGATGTACCTCGCCGGCGCCTTTGGCGTCTTAATCCATTACCCTTGACATCCCTCGGCTCGGCCGCCATTGCGGGTTGAATAATGAAGGTCCTGTTCGGCGCCGGCAGTGCAGAGATGCGCGGCGCTTTCTAGAGGATATGATTGGCTCAGCGGGGGGGGCGACAGCAAATCACCTTGCCCATTGTTGCTTCCGCTTTGAAGAGCCCTGCTGATCTCGGCGGGGGGTTCTCCAATCCCGGCATATTACTCTGGTAACTGGTGTCTGCCCGTCCCGCCATTTAGCGGTGATCTGCCGTGCACTCGGCGGCGACAGCAGGCATCACTCCCCCTCTCCTGCTGCGGCCGCAGCCTGTTTGTTTACACAGATCCATTTCCTTTTGTCTCTTCGACAGGAACGCGGTCCTGTTTACTGCTAATGCCACAGACCACAGGGCTCGGGCTGGGTTGTCTTAGATCGTCACAAAGACAAACTGTGGCGCTTCATCTTGCCCCCATAAATCATATTAGGAAACACACTTATTAGACGGCACACTTATTAGACATTTCAGTCTCTGCAGTCATCTGGTTGGACACGATGGCGGAGAACATCTAGCTGCATGACTTGTCTCGGAGCAGTGGTGGCCTAGCGGTTACGGAAGTGGACCCGTAGTCAGAAGGTCGCCGGTTCGAATCCCAATGTGCCACTAAGGTGCCAGAGAGTAAAGTACCGTCCCCACACACTGCTCCCCGGGTGCCTGTCATGCTCACCAAGGGTGATGAGTTAAAAGCAGAGACCACTCCCACTATACAAGCCTGGGAGGGAAAATCAGACCCATGTGCATCAGACTCCACTATATAGCAGCACTTTTTAGTTTGTTAGTATTGTGCTTTTTCTGGTAGACTTTATTACATCACAGACAATGGATTGGATTGTGATACATCTCAGTTTTACAAATGAGATGCATATTATGCTGTCATGCAAGAAGAGAAGATCCAGATACAAGATTTTTCAGCGGTTCACGATGCTCTCCAAGAAATACTATTGTCATCAGCAAAAAATACAGTAGCATAGGCCAATTGAACTACTTTACTCCTAATATATCATTATATATAATAATATATTATATTATTTATTATTGACCATCACAGCATAAAGCAAGTGAGGATTTTAACTGTACTACATCAAGAGCAACGACTGCACTGCATTTAAACACATAGCAGCCATAAGCAATAATGTCAGAGATTCTGATCAGAACCATCAGAATTTACTCTGGCGTCATTTTCAATCCAGCATCTCCTAACTGTTTCATCATGCTTTTAAATAGGCCACCATTCCATTTTCCCCCCACTGTCCATGCATTTCAGAATATTTCAGCAGACACAGCATAAACTCCTTGCCTGTGCAAAAATGCTGCTCTGACGGAGACAAAAAGGCCAGCCATTTTGGGCTACATACTGAGTGTATTCATACATATCTCCCCATCGCATTATCTCGAAGCATTAGTCTGACTTTCAAAGTTCAATTTTGTACAATTTCACTCAGGCTAACACAATAACTTGCTTTTTTATGTCAGTGAGTGGCATCGGGACTGTTTATTCCACCGCCCTTTAAGAAGCTACCGTAGCCGTCCCCTTCCCAAAAGTTCAATAATTCATACGTCTCTGCGCGAAGCGCGTTTGTTTTTATTTAAAATTCAGAAGGGCCGGACCCCGAGCCCGCCGCCGCTCTGCGGTCCACCTGTGATGGCAGCCATTGATCACCTGCAGCTAACCATCCAGCGCCGCGTCTGCGGGGAGCCGACGAGAACCATTTTCCCTCCTCTTTTTTTTTAATTAGCAATACAACCCGTGGGCGCTAATCTATGAATCCCTCTCTGATATTCCTTAGATGTGCGCGCCTTTGATTTCCCTGACCCTACACGGAGCCGTGGGACTTGCACGCGCTGGCGGAATCTTAATGCGGCCTCGCACGCGGCGCCACACGCTCGCAGCGTTTGACAACACTGGCACCCTTCAAGTTTCTGCTTCGTTTTTTCTCTTCGCAATGCAACATTCGGCAGGTTGTCTGGCCGAGGCGCGCCGCTAAATCCTCCTCGCGCCGATTCCCCCGTGATTAACGTTTAGCGCGTTAGCGCCGTGCTCAGAACGCGGTGCCGAGCGCAAGGTCCCCTGTGTGAGTGGGCCGTTTTGAGAAATAAATCAGGCCTCTCTGTTGCGAGGGCGGCTGTGGAGGTGCCTTTGATGAAGTGCGGTTTGTATATCACTCACTACCTCGCGCCACCGAGCGAACTTCAAACGCGCTCTTTGTGGGCCTAATTAGCATGGGCGAGCGCGGCTCGATGTGCGCGCGACTCTGCGTAATTGCGACGCTGAATGCTAACGCCAAGGTCTTCTCGAGATCCACGCCGATGCGCGGCTGAGAGGAGCACAAAAGGAGCATATGGCTGCCGTGTCATTTGCCAACCTAATGGCACTTTTACTCACACATCCACTGGGGCGCTCTGTTCGTCTGTATTTTGTTATGCCATGTTAGAGTAATTAAATATTCTGTCATACTCCATAACGTGCTCGAGGAGCGTCGCCATGATTATTGAGCAGATTTACAATAGAGGCTGAGTGAAAAAAGTGATATTGGATTCGTTTAATAGATTTTCTTAAAATACCCCAGTCACCTGACGATGAATCTAGAACCTAATTATCAGTTTAATAATGTAAAGGTTTCAGAGAGGATGAATCTTACAATTACACAGTTTTATTAGACCGAACAATGAACAATGGGAGCAATGTTATATGCCATAACCTCACAATGAAGGCATTACTTAGATTTAATAATAATAGTATAACAATACAGTTAGTAGTGATAATGTAACAGTTCACCACACATTTTCAGATCAGCCACAACAATAAAACCTGTGACAGGTGAAGCGAAAAAGATTCCTTATTGGGTTACAATGCTACACTTTCAAGGGGTGGGATATACTTGACAGTCGGGAGAACAGCCAGGTTTTGAGGGTTAGAAATATGACAAATGGGAAGAAGTAGATCTAAGGTGACTTTCAAGACCGTGTCAAACTGCTGGGTTTCAGACCTACTGTAAAATGGCAGAGCTTGTGAGGTGTTTCCAGCAGGCAAAGCCAAAGATTCCAATCCGCTCCTCCTCAACCTGGATCTGCTATGTCTCAATGTTACTAAAGGCTATTTACAGTGGATGGAAAAGGATCACAATAAATCAAAAGATAACTCAACAAAGTACTAGTTTTAAGATCATGCAACTATATTATTGAATTATTGAAGTTTTTTTTGTTGTTGTTGCTTTGTGAATTCTTCCCCCTAACTGATTTGTATCATTTTGGAATGGAATTGTTACAGTTAAAGGTCACATTAAATTATTTATTTCAACAGGGGTGTGTATCCACAATCCATGTCATGAGGAAGGATCTAGTGTTCAATGCGCTGTGTGCATTGTACACAAATTCTTTTCATTTTTGTGCAATAGACTAGTAAACGTTGAAAACTTAGCGATTTTGCAATCAGTCAATATCCTCTTTTTTTTTAGGATGCCCTGAACAAACCTCTCTTATCTCACACTTGACTGTCATGAATCTGTAATGTCAACAGATGTGAGAAATGGCCTCCAGAACAGAGGGCATCCCAACGTCTTTGCACACACATACAAGGTATTATTCATTCCTTGTGCATTCCTGAGCACTGTAACGTTTACGGCGTAATCTTAAATACACCGTCGAGCGGGTATTCTAAGAAGTGCTAATCCGTTTGTGTACATACCCCTCATGCTTTATGCCATGCACGCGCTCACAGACAGGACGGTTGGTGTGCGGGTTTCTGTCCGTCTTCTGATCTCCAGCCCTGCAGGAATGCTTCTTTCCTTTGAAGTGCCGCCGTCTGCGAGCTACAAACATGGGCGGGAATGAAGGGAATGTCGCTTCGCGCGCTGCCTTCCGCCTTTGTTTTATTAAGTGATCCTGTGGCCTTTTCATCCCACCCTCTGTTGCTGTGCAGCCGCGGGACGGGTGCAGGGATTCTCAGGCTCTGACAGCCCAACCGAGAGGCGTCGCGGCTGCCTTATCGGCCTGTAAGATGGATGGAGTGGTTTGGGAGGGTGATGTGCCAAGTGCCAGACCGCTAATGAGCATCACACACTGACTGTACCCCCATCAATACTGCATTTAGGCCAGCACAGAAAAACTGTGCTCATCAAAAGGTGCTTCACTGGGAGGTTTTTCTTTTTTCTGCCTTCATCTTCACCATAACGGTTGCTGAAAGCTCATTAAGGACTCCTTCCTCCTAATTTCTGCACTGCGTATGCGTGTGCCTGAATGTGTGTGTGTGTGTGTGTGTGTGCGCGAGTGCTTTATGCCTAAGACGGAGTGCTCCTGGACAGACAGAAGTGCATTTCTCCCATCTCCCATCAGTGAAGGATGGCTCCCAGCAGCCGACGTTATTTAGTGCTGACTCAGCGTCTCGGGCCCCCAGACGTGGCTATTGAGCGTTTTTATCGTACCCGCACTTCCCTTGTTTGAAACAATATAGCCTGACTGTTGTTATTGATTTTAGTGGATTGTACTCGGGTAAGCGCTCCTTTGAGCCTGGTGCTATATTAAGCAATCATTTCTACTGCAGATGACAAGTCTCCCAGAGCATTGGCTACCTCTAATAGGGCTGCAATTACTTGTGTTAATTGATTGGATAGTAGTTGAGTCACAAGGAGGCGAGGAAGTATGAGTGCTCCATTACAAACTCTGCTGAAATGGCTGTAATTAGCAGAAGAATGCCTTAATAATGTGATTGCCCACCACCATTTTTAATCAACGATAATGTAATCTTCCATGCAGGCCGGAGTCAACAGCCTTTCATGATGTAATAATTAAGTTCGTCTTATTAAAAGTGTGTGGTGTGTAGTCTTAACAGGGTAAAAATAAAAGACTGTGGGAATAAAATGATTTAAAAGAAGCTCTGATTTTATCGGTGCATGTTTTGTTAGTTGTTAGTTCAGCACCGTTGTACGCCTTCAGGGCCTACAGGAGAGGGTTCTGAAATATTTCCCCTTAAATCAGCAGGCCAGGGTTCTGTGAATGACTTCAGACATGGCTGCTTTTCAGATCAGTTGAGCGCTGAACACCGGTCCAGCGTCTCAGGATCACCCCTGAAGCCAAGCGTCAATAAATCACCACGCTCCGAAGGAGCCCGTACACCTTGGGAGTATAAACCTCACTGCAGTCACGCATATTTAGAGATACAAGGGTCGAGTATTGCAGTTGATTAGGCCACGCATCGTAGCTGGTAAAAAAAGGGGAGGAGTGGAAAAGATTTTAGCCTTTAGGGATACATTTAAAAGTAAAACCATCTGGCATGTGACCCTGTGGTATTATCCAGTCCTGCAGTGTGCGTGTGTGTGTGTGTTTTGCATCAGGATTTGAAGGTGTGGTTTGAAGCCAGTAGGGCCTATGACTCTGTCATCAGAACTCACACAGCTTTTTTTTTTTTATGGAACGCCAGAGGAGAGGAGCATTCACTCACAGTTTGCGCATTACGATCTGTTTCCTCCTCTGTCACACGGATGATTAACACCAGCCTGGATCATTTATTACATGCAGGGAGAGGGAAGAGGTGATGGGGCTGCAGAGACCCCACCGCAGTGATGGTACTTTAAAAGATGCCTTCAAAACATGTGGCTCAAAACCATTATATCGAGTCTAAATTTGACATGTGAAAATGGTGGAATCTAATTGCTTTTCTTTCTAATGTCAAAGGGGGCAATTGTAAAGACAGTGCGCCAAATTACAACACTGAAAACTGTGTAATCATGACCGACCTAAAATATGAACATTGACAATTTAGAAACCGTAGGATGTGTCAACAGGTCCAGACATTGGGGGCACTGGATACTGGATACTAATATTAAATGCCTAATAACCTAACTGATTGATGGGTACAAATAAAATGAAGAAGATGAGCACAGATTTATTTGAAATATAACCTAGACATGACGTCAGTATGATTATCTAAATATCTCTGATGTGCCTTGCTAAAACTCTATCTCCATGGTTCTCAAATTGTGAACCCTGTCGTACTCCAGCTCCCTCTACTGGTACTAATACTAATAATAGTACCAGTAGTACTATAATAGTACTAATACTAATAATACTGGTACTTATTATTATGGTTAAAATATTCACTAGTTGTGTATTTGCTGTTAATTTGTTTGCAGCCAAATCATGGAAATTCTGAACGCCTAGAACTGGCCCTGGTCTTGGACTCTTTTCCATGTCTTTACTACATTAATAACACGTTGTTAAATTATGATGTATTAAATAACACAGGACTTGTCTGTGCTGCTTAAATGAAATACTTGTGTAAGAAGCCTTTTCTTATTGTCTTAATCTGTGTGCAAATATAAAAATATAAAAAACTGACACCATTTTCATAATATGATAGATTATGGAAGAAAAGGTCTTTGTTTTAGCAGCGTTCCGAAACGAAACTCCCTGTATTCACCATCCTCCGACATTCCACATGTTCCTCCATAATCCAGCCCTACTGAGAGGTTCATTTTCTCACAGAAAAAAAGTAGCGTTTCTGCTCTTCCTCACGGCTGCTTGCTCCGGTGCTGCGAGTCTGTTGTGCGGGCGGGGCAGATCTAGCTTGTAGCTGTCTAGTATATGAGTGTTCCCCCCAGGGCCCCCTGCCTCGACGAGGCTTTATTATCAGCCTGACAGAGGCCCGTGTGGAAGCCATTACCGCTGCCCATAAATTGCCTCTGAGGTGAACTGATGGCTACCGGTTTAATTCCTCTAACAGCCGAAGAAAGATTTTTGCGGCGTCCCCTGCCCGATTCATGGCGAATTTGTAACGCCGCTGTGCAATTAACGGCACAGATCATTTACATAGTCACAGAGCTAATTTTCATAATGTTTTTCTTTATTATCAGAGGAAGAAATTAACCCAGGAATATATTTACATACCAGCCGCGAATAGTAACAGCTTGCTAATTGCCTGTTAGATGATTAATAAGCTTACAGCTGATGCTAATGAATCGTGCACTCACTGTTTCAAAGGTGCTCTTGCAGTGCTTGTGTTTTGGCAGCTTAATTACTGTGATAATTATGCACTTGTTGATTCTGCTTTCAAGCAAATACCATCAAACATTAGAAATATATTACAGTGAATCACATCACCAAGAACTAATCACGCTGAAGTGACGATGCTCTCGATGTTCGGGGGGAAAAGGGGGTGTTTCGAGTGCTTGTTTCCTTGTGGCTTTTGATTGTGTGCACCCCACACACACCCCGTCTCTGTATCTGTAAATCTACATTTGAATGGTGTGAAGTGTCCAGTGCATCTTTCACCGCAGCATGCTGCCCCCCCCCCCCCACACACTAACCCTGCATCTCTTATTCAGCAGTGACCCACATACGCTATAACTAGACCACCAAAACAGTCCTTTAACTTACAGGATGTGCTGCGGGCTGCCGCACATCTCTTTGTTACCCCGGGTAATTAGCCAGTGACACGTACAGTTACATCACGTTTGCAAATGGCCCTGCCTCCCCGCTTACTGGTAGCCTAGTGAATGGGTACAGACAGCAGGAGACAGCGGGGGTAATTACTGCAGGGAATTAATATCCCGAGCCAGCGAGACGCCGCTCCGCGCCTTCCCTCGGCCTGTGTACAAAGTCGTGCGGCGAGCCTTTCCGTCAGAAAGCCACAAAGCGGCCTAGCTCTCCTACAATCGGCTTTAGCGGATGTCATGTCACATTATCACGCCCATTCAGAACAGCTATTCTTCATGGAATAAGAAGCAGTCAGTGTTTGTGATGCAGAGCGGAATAAATCCCCTCAGATCTGATGTTGTGCACCAAGTTTTGGATCCCTGTCAGTGTGGTTCGAACAAAGAATTATTTTGCTGGGGTCTTTTTCATCTGTCGAGTAAATTGCTGTCACTGTTGTTGCAACCCCGGCCACCCTCAGTCATGCGAGGGAACTGCGGCCCGCCGTTCATTTAATCGTCCTTGCGACCCTGCGGATACGCTCTGTTTATTCTCCCGCGGAACTAAAACAAAAAGCTGATTTCACTTAGTGGAGGGCCATGCAATATTTAGTAGGGCAGAATCCTACATAGCACCCGTGAGACCATCGGCAGACAGCGAACCGCTCGCTCAGCTAGCGAAAAGCAGTGCGCTTTCCTCTGCGTATGTGTGTGTTCACGTTATAAATTATTTCCACTGTTTATAGGTCCATCCAGTTTCTGTCATCAGATTTTTTTGCTGGCCATCATCCACACATGTTCCACGTGCTTTTTTTTTTTTTTTTTGCATCTGTAGAAATGTGTAGCCTGTTCGTTTCATAATTTGCGATTAATCTGACTTTGAAATGAAGCCGTTGAAGCCCTGCTGAGTCTGCTGAGGATAGACAGTGATAAGCTAATCGGAGCGGCCCAGCAAGCCGCAATATGCTCCCATTTTGTCTCAGGCACCAATCTGCTGCCGATATCCTGTGTAAGGCCGTGGAAAGAAGCCCAGCTCTCGGGGAGAGGAGTCCTCAGAGAGGGAGCGAGTTATGAATATTTGATGCTAATCTGTCTTTTTATCACTGGAAGAGCGTGCGCTGGAATCTCATTGATCTTCTATTATAATCACAGATTAAAGAGCGCTCGCCAAACAATCCAGGGATTAAAGCCCATCAGAAGGCATTCTCTGTTGACCAGATTGACACACATCAATGCATGCACACACACATGCATCGAACAAATTGGCAGGATTCTACTGTAGATGCAGACTCTAATGGCTGTCCCCAGTGGGTGCTGCTAGCAAGGAGCCTTTGGATTCTCGTCTCAATTCATTAATTCGAAAGTTGGCCAGACTCTGCAAAATGTTGCTTATAAAATATTAACTTCAACAAATCTTCAAGGGCTTGTACAGAAATATAATAGAGGGACCAATTAAGAAAACTGCCTGCAGTTAGGTTTTTACGGCATATTCAATTCGCGGGCAACATACGGCGACACACTTCCTCGCCTCTACCGAAGGGGGTAAAAACGCAACCCGTGAAACAACACATATTTTATATAGGAAGTGCTCCCCATCTGTAATGTAAATTCCTTATTAAATTTAATCTCGCCAGCCGAAGCGCGTTGCACGTGTGCGGCTGCTGGCTGACGTGCTTTAGAAATGTGCGTCTGTGTGTTTGTCTTTGTCTCCTTCTTGTGCTGCTGCATTATTCATCTATTTATTCAACCAACGGCTTATTCACGCAGTCATTTCTTGCCCTCTCCTGCCTCCCGCCTTCAAGGGTAGACATGCATTTAAATGCTGTAAAATAAAAGCAAGCATGTCAAGTGTCTCGTGCAAAGTGCTGCATGTAGCCAAATTCACCGTCGGTAGCGTGTTATTTAGTTTGTTTCGCAGGAGAGGTCCTGAGTCACACAGAGCCCTTATCCCATGCCTCTTCATCACAGATTTACCCGTATTCATGCCCACTTGCTAGATGATGGCGTCAGTGCATGGTTCACTTTACTTTTACTTTCACGGTTCCGAAGTGAGATGTAAGACAGGGTCACAGGACACTATCTGGAATTGTTTGTGTGAAAGGTGAAAGTGATTGTCCCTGTGAAACACTGCGACACAACGAAATGTGTCCTCTGCATTTAACCATCACCCTTAGAGAGCAGAGGGCAGCCATGACAGGCACCCAGGGAGCAGTGTGTGGGGACGGTGCTTTGCTCAGTGGCACCTCAGTGGCAGCTTGGCGGTTCGGGATTCCAACCGGAAACCTTCTGATTACGGGGCCGCTTCCTTAACCGCTAGGCCACCACTGCCCTGTATGCGTAAAATGTGTGTAACCAATTTTTCAGCCACTATAGTGTCATCTGAAGGAATAATAAAAAACAAAATATCTGGGTTCAGCAACATTTGGTGGAGTACATGTGTTCACCTGTTCCCCCACTGGGAATCTGCAGAAAATCTATAGAAACAGACACACACCCACGTAAACAGCACCATGCTTCCACTGTAAAAAATAGGATATCAGAAACAAAATAAATTATTGTATTAGTCAGACATAAAAACAGACACTTAAACTCAAAATTCGACCCACATAATACCCCCACCTAAAGCGATTAATAGTCCAGCCATCCCTGTATGCATACATTCAACTGAACCCACAACCAGACTAGACACTCTGCGAATGCTCCATATTTACCCTTGCGGCAACATCTGCCTCTGGAGAACACTGTAACTACGAGGGATAACATGTATCTTCTTTACAAAATACGTAACATGCATGCACATACGAAATGTACAGAACTGTTATTTTAGTCTGTGGTACATGAATCAGCACCTGTCACAGAGGAATTGGACATATGTTGGTCATAAATCGATCTCCCTCTGAAGCAAGTATAAAGGGAAAGGACAGAGGTCAAATTAAACGGCAAAGTTGGGGTGTAAGTGTAGCTTAATGGCATCAGAAGACGGCCATTTAAGACTTAAGACCCTTTCTGATGGTAAAGGGATAAAAAAACTTTCTGGAAAAAGTTGAGGTCATATCGCAGTTTAGTGTTTGGTTGATGGACTCAGCATGTGGAAAACTCACATTATGACTCCTTCCAATGTAACCAATGATGAATGGGATATGTGACTGGTTGGCATGTGTATGTGCTACAAAATATAATTTCAAGGTACCCAAGAAAGCGGCAGTAGCGTGTACAACTGTGCTTTATAGCTTCATGTGATTATGTGCTACTTTTACTGTAGGTTTGCACTAAGTCAGTAAAGCAGCTGGAGATGGTTGATTCTGACTGGGGTTGGTCCTGCTGTTAGCCGTGCTCTACAAAGCTACAGTGCCCTAGTAGGCAGAAAGGAGGTCTGAGTAAAATGAGCTCACAACTAATGAGGGTTTGCCAGTGTTTATATGTCTCCTAATGCAACTCTGACCCAGAGGTGATAAAGCTCTCTTGCATTTCGCCATAAGCTATAGTTGCCTACTAGTTTTTCACAATGCAGTGTTTCTCATTAATTCTCATTAAGATGGGGCTAAATCACCTATTTGATCAAACAACGCTTCTACTCAAATATACCGTGCCCCTGTGTAATTTATATTTGGAAGCCCCATTGGAGGGCGAAGGCGTGTAAAAGTAGATCGTCTGTGACGCGCCTTAAAATCTAGAAGACTGACGTTTGTGGGCCTTGCCGAATTTAAGGCAGGTCTTTTAATGAATAAACCTACTGTTGACATGACATGAAGCATGGATTCGCCAAACTGCACAAACTTTGTTGTGCGACATATAAAATCCAGTGACTGCACACTCGTTAATTCATATGCTGGCTCGGTTGTTTGCATAATGTAATATAACGTGTCAATTTTCCCCCTAACCAGAAACATCTGGCCATTCACCGCGAGAGCTGTGCTAAACGGCTAAATCTACAGAACAAACACAAATGGATGGCTGCATCACTCAGATGAAGCAGTGAAAGCCTCCAGAGCGGAAGAGAACATTTGGATTAGTCCTCTGACCTGCTGTCAGACTTCTTCCAAAGGACTGAATGATCCGACATCGTGTTTTTCCCCAAATCTCAATTCCAGCAGAAAAAGAGCTGAGCTCCGAGTTCATCTTTGTCTGCCGCATCATGCTAATCGTAGCTTGCCCTGGAAGCGCCAGTGCTGCACATGACCTCATATTTTTGTAGCTGGTGTCAGGTGAAGATGAATGCAATGTAGGGCTAGGAGCTCTCGGCGCCGTGGAGCAGAGGGGAGTAATGCGTGTGCCGGAACTGCATTGTGGGAAATCTCAGGCCGCAGGTGATGACTGTCAGGGGGCCTGGAGACTGCATTATGCTGTGCTGGCTCTGGACAGTATGGGCCGCATAATTGATGTTGGGGCCTGTTTGGTGTTGGGCCTTCTGGGAGATTAGACCTCTGCTAATACATTACAACAAGCCTAGCTAAAAAGGATTAAAAGGGAAGTTTTTTTAAACCATACTTTGAGGTGCTACGTCACATATAGTGCGTTTGGGGTATTTGCATATGTCAGATTCACAGGCTTACCGATCAGAATTAAAGTGCATGTATGGTTTGTCAGCAGGTGTGGTCTTGAAATGACTATAACAGCGATCGTACGCAGTTGCAGGTGAAATTCTACCGTTGAAAATGTTGACAGTTGGCAAGCACTGTCCCATCTCTAACGACCTCCCAGCACTTGTGGGGTCAACCGTGCAACCGTACACACCTCAGGAGGTGTGTGAGAAACACCCACTGGCTGTCAGCAAAAACTGCCATTTTAACTTTAAGTACGTTTTGTGCAAATCCATTTGGGGCTTTCACGTATGATTAACGCATGCCTCCATGCGCAGTGATCGTCGCTCTCCGCATACAATGGTATAATCGTTTGCAAAACAGCACTTTAAAAGCTTTGGCGTTGTGCTCTGCATCTTTTAGAACGTTCTAGCATTAGAATACCTGGCAGTCTAGACTGTACAAGGTTACTCAGCTGGAAGGAGCACTAAACCTGGGAATTCAGGTCAGATAAGTATTATAGCGATGCTCAGGGGCAAGATGAGTCACAAATACAGCGTATAATAAGCTTTCTGCGGCGCACAATGACCGCTAAACGGTGGCAGAGGACAATTCTGTCTATATTTGGGATAAACAGGAGGACAAGGGACACTGCCGAACATCCATTGCATCAATTTTGCACTCTGCCATTGAGAGGTGACCTTGTAAACATCTTCAAACAGAGGAACTTTCATTAGGTGGCAATCAGAGTGTGAGTGGTGGGTCTTGGTGTCTGACACATTCCTGTTTTTTTCCCCCTTCCTTCTGGATGCTGACAAAGTGGGACAGTGTCTGTGCTCCTGGCTTGTAGCCAGGCCCTTTGCCCTTGAGCTAATGGCAGGTGCCCAGTGGTGATAGAATTGGCTTCCACACCCTGAGTGTTCATCCAAACTCTCTGTTAAGAGGTGAGGGGGTAAAGATCCAACCTAGTGTCACTGGCTTCCTGGTCTGACCCCTAGCGATTGACTCATCACGCTTTTCATGCCACTTCCCGGGAAAGAACAGAGATGTTTTGGGTGGCAGCTCTTGTAAGGCCAACTGTTCACTGGAAAGTGGCCACTTTTCCACCAAGAGCCCCTGAAGAAGCAGCCTTCAACAGCACAATTCTCAGTCGGAGATTCTGCCTGGCTGGTATGTACCCAAAACGTGTCCTGTACCAACTGCTCTGGGGAGTTTTGAAATATGAAGTATGGCCCTGAATAGCCAAGGGTTTTTCTAAATTGCTAGATTTCCCTTCGGCCCGCTCTCGTCATATCATATTAAGATGTAAGCTTTTTCAGCCCCTCAAACTGACAGTTGGAGGATTTGCTAAAATAACTTTTGGATGGAAAAATCTAGATTTAAAGTGCCTCGGTGGGGACTGTGTGCCAAGGAATTTAGAAAACCTTGCTTGCACTGCCTGCAAGGTGTGGCAGATCACGGGTAGTCCCAAGATCTGTTTTTCATCTTCATTTCTCACATTCATTCACCTTTATATCCTTTTACTGTCATATCAAGATTGTAAAAGCAAACAATTAAATTTAACTGCACTGTGTCATGTCCATGACTGGTGGATGCTGTAACCGGGCAAATCTGGGGCTTTTCCATCCCCCCCTTTGGGTCAACATTTCCGCCCAATGAACTTTCAACCTTGATTGTGTTGACCTGTGCCTTTCCTGTTTCTTTCTTGCCGTAATTGTAGTCACCTGGACCTTGTGTGCTTAATCCTTACTTATCCTGTCTTTTGTTCACTGTGGACGTGATCTTTAGAAAAGACATTCTGAGTTACTTGAACTGGCCCCTAAAATGGTATGTATCCAACTCTAACATCCTGATCTCTATGAGGTTTGGGGCTGTGGTGGCCTAGCGGTTAAGGAAGCGGCCCCGTATTCAGAAGGTTGCCGGCTTGAATCCAGTTCCGTCAAGGTGCCACTGAGGTGTCACTGAGCAAAGCACCGTCCCCGCACACTGCTCACTCAGGGTGATGGGTTAAATGCAGAGGACAAATTTCACTGTGTGCACCATGTGCTGTGGTGCTGTGTATCACATGTGACAATCACTTCACTTTACTTAACTTTAAAATGTATTTATGGCAACAGGGGAAAAAACCCAGATACCGTTTTTCCAGCACTTTGGATTGGGTCATGTAAACATTTACGTATATTGCTTTTTTTATGAGGGAGCTCCTTTCATTACATTTGTTTTGAAAAAATGCCTTTGACTTGAATTTTTCAATAATTTCCATAGAATAATATGGACATAACACCGGGACCTAACATGGTGAAGAGTATTGTGCAATATTGTGGGATTGTTCTCCAAGAGCTACAAGAATGATTTTGTAGTTCAGTGCCAGTTTCGGATACACTTGTACTTTATTCCCTCTCTCCATGCCTCAGTTCATGCACAGTTTAAAGATGGTTTCAGTATCTGGAATGGGCCCCGGCACCGGGCGGGTTCCTGTCTCCCGTGTCACCCCTGAGACTGGGTCCTGGCTTCAGGCCACACTCCCGATCAAATGTGATTTGACCGCTGTGCCGTTCAGGTGGATATCTTCTCCTCTCCGTCACCCTCCTTATCCAGTACCCCCCTTCCTTCCACACACACACACACACACACACACACAATAATGTGATGGGCTGACCCTCTGTGGGATATTTTGATTCCTGCAGAACAGAGCTGAAGCAGTCCAATAAGGGTGGGTGTGCTGAAGACAGACAGACATCCCACATTGTGCAGCCCAGTCACACACAAACAAGGAAATAGGCTGGTTGTGTTCAAACCTGGAAATAATGGAAAACCCGCACTTTCAATTTAGCCATCCTGGCTTACTTTTTTCCCCCTTCCTTCCTTTTTTGCCTAGAGCAAGGAAAGGTAGATAGTTTGGAAGTCCTCCTGCAAAATACCTCTGAAAAATGGATCCAGCTATAAATAAACAAGCTGCAATATCCTGTGTTATGAATATATAATTTCCACCTTTAATAACTGCTTCGACCCAGGGGATCTTCAGCAAATGGCCTGGCAAGCTGTGATATTTGTGAATAAAATTCCTTCAGAATTATTTGCACCTTAGTGTAGAGTGACAGTGCAGCAGTACATTTTTGGGGGGTTTTGCATTAGCATGATCTGATCTCTCAATAAAATGACGGTTAGGTTATGCTGGTCAAAACAAAATCATTTTCCAGGCAATTGCAAAATTGCATAATTGGCCAAACAAGGTTATGTCATTATTAAATTATTGTTACTTTATAGACTCAAGAATACATTTACATTTAAGGCATTTGGCAGACGCCCTTATCCAGAGTGACTTACAATGTGCTTCCATGTTACAATCAAGGAAGTGATCAATTCTGGTTCACAATCCAGTAGACGCATTTCTTCCCAATGTTTTTGGACCAGAGATACATTTTTTCTCACTTCATTATTTATATTCCATTCCGTCAGGGCTGGTTCTGTGGGGCGAATGCGCAGACATGTTGTGGTAGCGGAAGAGTGAGTTTCTGTTTATGAAGAGGGGATCTGGAGCATACACAGATAAACAATCCAAAAAACCACCAGTAGCACATCACAGTAAGGATCAATGAATAAGCGATGTTCACGAGGGACGCCACTGTTTTTATTTCCTCCTCATCTTCTCTGACTTCACGGTGACTTGTGGCCTGTGGCCCCCAGCTGGTATGTTGGTGCGATGTGCTGCGAATGGGGATTGAGGAAGTGACATCATCTGTACAACCTGATGGGAGACACAGACAACCGAAATACTGCATAATAATAACACAATTAATCAAGATTAATCATCTTATTTTCATCAACAAAAATGAGGAGACATTTTAGTAAAGTTTTTATTTTGTAAATCACATTTAAGTCTCATTTTTATTCATCAGCAATGTTAAATAACATATTTTAGTTATTATCACATGACCAACATTTACCTTGTCTCGTTTCAATCGCGCCATAAAGGTTTGCTAATCCTAGCATTGATTTAGCCCAATGCAGTAAATCTGTCCAAATCATTTTATAATGATATTTCAGCACACACTATAGTAGGATGGTAAGACTTCAAAAGTGATACAGTTTTATCAGAAGATTGTTACTGAGAATGTTTAATTTCTTTATACACGTCGCCATTTCTAACCCCTGCAGGACCATAGACGTGGTAGGGGATCTTGTATTAATGTTTAAGGTGTTCTTGCTCCATAGAAAAAGTCAGTGAGCTACTATGTGGTAACAATGACAGAGTGAGAACTCCTGAGACAGCTTCGTGGGGGAGCCCATTGCTCTCATTATAACTTTTAATTCTGCTAATTTCTGAGTCACATGCAACACAAACCTCACTGTGTGCGAAGACTTCTTAGAGCTCCCCAGCGAATATTTTCTATTCCAGATTCATATCAGTTACTGTAATTACACAAAAGAATGGCTGTGACCCATTAACAGCCTACTGTGTTCCTCTATTGAGTGAATAAGCAGCGGAAATGGAGCTGTTCTGATGAAAGTACACAGATTGTAATCACCGTCTCTACATTCCAACACCTACAACTTTCTTATGAAACCTGACAAACTGATCTTTATCACCTCTGTGTACAGTTTTTATCTTTAAGCTTGGCCTGGGTGTAGGCTGGCTGTTTTGGTCTTTTTTTTTTGTACGGCAACGTCTCACACGTGAACAACGTCTCACGTTTGCCATCTTTGCCACCTCAAAGCCTTTCATTCTGAAACTGTGACATTCTCATGTGGTTAAACTGCAGGACAGGCTGGACAGTGGGTTAACTGTAGTTTTATTTTTCTGGAAAAACACTGCCACAACTTCCTGTCTATGCCAAACATTGTGGTTGATGAATGCCCGGTCAGTTCTATAGGCCGCTCTCCTCCTCGTCCCGCCTCACTCCTCCTCCTCATTTACATTTAGTGCTATGGTTTTTCCTGCGGAAATCTAATTGTGTGACTGGATAAAAGTGTCTGTAATTCTGCACCGTGGCTGAGTTTTGGAAAGAGACTTATATAAAAGACCTACGGTATATAAAAGCAGAAAAAAATCAGAATAAGGGACCTTCAACTGTTGCTGGAATGTGTCACAGACAATCCATTTTCATAGAACCCACCTGAAGGTAAAAAGCAGGGTGCTGTGTTTCACACACCATTGCCATTAAGAAGAACAATGGTTTCTGTATGTGATGAATGAAAGATTAAAAATGGCTTGGAGAATAAAACTGAAAAGCAAACTAGATGTCTTGAAGAATGCAATCATTTAGCAAACCATAGATGTCATTTTTGGGCAATACAATGCCTTGAAGAGTTAGTCTTTGATTAGGTGTAATCTCTGTTCATTTGCATCTCTGATTTTAATCGGATTGAGGTCTACTACAAATTTAGCATATAGCAAATTAGTATATGCTAATACCAGCGCAGTGCTAGATTTAACTGGATTTAGGAATTGTTAATCCATTTCATACAAACCCATGCAGAATGCTTTTGTTTTTTTTCTTGCATAAAAAGAGACAAAGGAAAACATTATATTGTAATGCCTTGTGTAAAATCACCCAACATCATGTCAGAATTTCAGATCAATACAATATGTTCCTGGCTGTTCTGGGTGTGTTTTCATCCTGAAACATATCTCATTGTGATAGATCTCAAATTTTGCCCAGAAAGTAATTTTTGAATAAATACATGGGGAAATATCAAACACTGTATGATTATCCAGCTTGATCCTTTGGATCGGGGTGGGGGGGATGCAAAGTAGATTGTAAGCTTATAGCAGTTTTCCTTTTTTTTTTTTTGACAGCAGAGCAGCTTGCCTTTCAGCAACGGGGACTAATTTCCATTGCATTCAGAGTAACCTTTCCGAGCTCACTGAGGTATAAAGGATTGTAATGAAACAGAGCTGACTTTTTGGGAGAGAGCATTCATACTCATTAGCAGCAGGCATTAACACATCAGTCCACTGACAGATCCATAATGCATGTTTTATGACTGCAGTTAATGCTGTGCTCATAGCTTTTGCATGCTCTAAAAATGAATATGTATGTAAAAACATGCCATCTGAAAGCCAGGGGAGCCAGTGGCAGGTTATTGGTTCCGTTTTCGTCCTACTGATCTCTGCTCCTCAGAGAAGCTGTCTAAATTGAATCTGAAAAGAGACAGACTTGGCACTGCTATCAATAGCCACGGCACAGGCTATCATTAAACCCTCATCACCACAGATGGTGGGAGAGCTCGCCCTCCTGTTCGCGACATAGACTGCGTGTTTATTATCTGAGAATATGTGACAGATAGGCTCAATGGTCTCGGCTGGCAGGGTGTGGATGCTTACAATGCTGAATCGGCGGCCTTTAATGGCAGACGTGCAGCAACGCTGTCTGTCAAACGCGTTGACCTTCGACCCGAGACAGCTGCCGCAGGAGGATCCTGCCGTCTGCGCGCAAATGACACCCGAGCTGCACACACTCAGCGTACCTGAGATCCTTCATTTCACCGCGGATTGTTATTTTTTGTGATTAATCAACTAATTACCCAGAGTGCCTGCCTTTTTTTCCCACTCAACGAGGATATGATAATGATGATGATAATAAACACAGGGGGGATAATGAATAAAAAAAAACTACACACACACACACACACACACACACAACAACATCAACAACAGAAAAAAGGGAAAACAAGTTGTAGCTTGCCCCGGAGCTAACAGCATGGAGGTTTTGCGCTGATAATCAAGCATTTATTCCATAAACAATGATGGAACTGGCAGGGGATTTGCCTAACAATGCCTCATTACTAGTGTATGAGCTTATTTTTCTAGATAATTCGTTTCGTCAAGGAACAGGGCGAGAAGCAGGGGGAGGGAAGAAAAACACTTATTAATTTGCAAGAAATGGAATTAGCAGCAAGAAGAAGCATGGCACTGGAGTTCTAATTTTACACCGCGCCCATGTGCCCGGGCGCTGATGGTAAATGGAGATTTGTCACACTCCACTTGGCTGCCTCCCCAGAAAGCGGGAGCTTGATGAGCTGTCGCTCCCACCGGAGGCCCCGCTGCCACCGCCGCCGCCGAGAGACGCCGAAAAGAGTCATCAGCGGGGCGGTGCCGGAGTGGGCCATATTTCACACAGCTGACAGAAAGGAAGGGGACTTGGCTGTAAAAAAAAAAAAAAAAAACACCACCTCTGGACAGGAGCTGGCAGGGGTGAGTGGAGAGGGTGGGGATGGGTGGGACAGGCGCGGTGTCACGGGTGGGTGGAGTGAGGGATCGATTTAGCCAGAGGTGGCTGAGTGGGGGGTGGGGAAGTGTAGGACAGGTGCGTGGGCAGAGGGCCACGGCCCATTAGAGGACTCTGCAGGCTCACACACACACACACACACACACACAGAGCAGGCAGCATGATAAACAGCTTCCAGTAGAATGATAGCCCAACCCTGATCGATACCCAGTTTGCCACACGGCTGCAGAAAGATGGCGAGGCAGAATATTGTTAACCCCCCGACGTCTGCGTCAGGCTAATGTAACGGGGTCAAAGGCTAAAGTTTTCTCGGTGTTATGCTCCGTCAGACATGCACACACACACACACACACGGCACTGTCAGCTCTCTCTCTCCTGCCTCAGAGGGCCGGACTGCATTATGGTAAACCGTGCTGTGATAAAAATAATGAGCGTATGAAATCCACCTCTGATGAAATGATGCATTCTCTCCTCCCTCCCCGTCCCTTTATGAGCGTATTGATTATGTGATAAAGTGTGCGGTGAAAGAGATGGAGTTTTGCAGTTTTAATGGCTTTTTTTCTCCTCCTCTCCCACAGTAAGACTGAGTGTTTATTGATCATGGTCTGCTACTCTTCAGATCTTCCGCTAGCTTTCTCTCCTTCTTTCCATCAAATAGCCCAAGACACCATTTGCTGACACCACCAGTCGTTTCTGTTTCATTTCTTATTTATTTATTTCCCCCATGTCTAATATAGAGTACAAAGGCTTTCAGGCGAGCCCTGTTCCTTGGAACGGCTATATGTTTATCTTTTTCATCAAGACTATTTATTGGCAGAGATCTCAGAAATTGAAGTTCATGAAGTTTTTCTGGGGAGCCGAGATTTTTTGCGCATGATGCAGCGAAGTGGCAGAGAGTGCGGGAGAGTGATGGGGGATACGGAAAACACACACGCACAGATAAACACACAGCCCCACCCACCCCCGTAGGCCGACGATAAGGATCCCGATCTGTCTGACAGCAGGCTGACTGTGGAGTCTTAGGGAATTAGAGGTATTAAGAGGTTATAGAGCGCCATGATAGCCACTGGGATGACGGGGATTACAGAGATTATCTCCGAGCTGGAGTCTGGAGCTGGCAGATGTGGCACCTGCAGGTACAGGGGCAGGAGCGTGAGTCCCCCCCACCACCTCCAGGTCTGATCCCCTCCAGCGGCCGCCCCCCCCTGCCTTACCTCCATTAATCCCAGATTTCATCATGGTGTTGCAGATGGGTTTCTCTCTCCATCTCTTTCATCATTTTAACATCAGTGCAGTGCTGCAGTCATATTTGTAAAATCACAACTGTACATGGCGATAAACACGGAGAGAGTTTTGGGCGTCTGCGGAGCGAGGATGAAGTCGGTGAACTTTGACGGCGCCTGTCAGTGTTGACTGACAAAAATAGGAAATTTCACACATTATCTGGAATCTGGGAACATGCACACTCCGAGAAATTGGAAAAGGAACACTGCTTGTACATTTAATAGACAGGGAAGGGCGAAGGGAGTGAGTGAGTGACCATTTAAAATATGCCAAATTTAGGCCAAAATATAGGATGTCCTGAATGCACTTGACACTTGGCCCCTCAGCATCAGCATTATCAGCATGAATGTTACCACTAGTCCATTGTCCACTACCTCATTTTTGGTGATTTCTAAATGTATTATACTTTGTTATATCCCCACCCTATATCCCCACCCGCTTCTGCCTTTTAATGCCACTTATGCATGACTCATGAAAACGTCCTTGTAGTGACAGTATGATTTCTTTTGTGCCGATGTGACAACTACGGTGAGATCTTTTTAAAAGGAGATGTGGTGTGCAAGCAGAACTAATGAGGTTAACAAAACAAGTTCCTGTCTGATGCACATTTAGGGGCAGCCACACCTCACCACCGTGCACATGATGCACTTCTGTGAATCAGAAAGGAAGTATAAAAACCTGTTCTCACACATAAACACACACTCACACAGACCCTGTTCTTACTCTTTTTTTTTTCTTTTGTCACTAACACACACACACACACACACACACACACACACACAATGTTGACACTTGCTCAGCTACAAGCACTTGTCTATTTTTAAGACCACCTTTTTTTTTTCCTCTCTCGCTTCTGCTTCTGCAAGCCAGTGTTATCTCACAACTACAGTTGTGGCTTTGAACGGCCTGCTTAAATGCTGACTGGGAAAGTGAAACATATCTTGTGAAATCCCACAAACCAAATACCACAAGCAACAGCCCCTGCAAAACAGCTCCTCGTAAGAAGGTCAAGTGCTAACGAGCAAGGGTGACATTTTCGTCCATGGTTGTGTGGTGATCCGAAACTTCTGACTGTTTGTTCAGTGTTGTTGCCTGCTTGCTGTGGAGAGTAATGTGTGTATGGCAGTGTGTATGTGCGAGTGAGTGTGTGTGTGTGTGTGTGTGTGTATGTGTGTGTGTTTGTAGCTTGTCTTGCTGTTCCATTCCATCCTCTCAAGATGCTAAACAGCTTAACTGGATGTTTTTTTGGACGAATTTGTTCTCGGATTGGAGCCAGTGTGTGAGTTTGTTCCTCAACATGGATTATCTGGTGATATGTGTTGCCATGGCAACTGAAAAGAGGTTCACCCAGGGTTTTTTATTTCCCTCCCCCCCTTTTTAACACAGAAACATGTTTTTTAGAATTATGTTGTCATTGCATTGTCAGTTTTTTCCTACTCATGGGCGTAAGAGGATATTCCGGAAGATGAATTAAATTATTAATTATTACTGAACTACAAAGTCAGGAAAAAACATGCAGCTAGCAGATAAACTTCCAATGAAAAAGGGATTCTGACTTCTCCTGCCCTCCTGCTCACTATCACAGGTGTGCTGAAATGTAAATGCGCTTCATCTCGCGGTGCATCGTGACTTCAGGGCGCACGATAACAGGATGTCTATGGTTCTCTTATCGAGACATCTTCAGCAGAGCTATGAGCTGGTCTGTGTGCGTGGGAGTCAGGTGGATCTTTGGACCTCACACACGCATTGACGCCGTTATCAGTGAAACAGTTTTTTTAAAAGTGTTGGTGTTTGTGCGTACGTGTGCACATGTGAAAAAAGGCTGCTTGTCTGCTGTCGTTGCAACGTGCTGAACCGACACGAACGCATTGTTTCCAGACTCTCTCTCCACAGCGTCGGTGCCTAGCAGCTAACCACGCGTGGGGTCACGTGACCGCGGTCAGTCAGATAGCGGGTGGAGGTGAGGCCCAGCGCCTGGCTGGGGTTTTAGACTAGCTGCTGTCTCTCTCTCTCTCTCTCTCTCTCTCTCTCTCTGTAACAGCCGCACGGCCGCCGGCTCTGTTCACACGCAAGCTGCACCCGGCCTGGAGAGGCAGCCGGTGCGAGCCGTGCCACCGCCACACATTCACACCACAGCCGCGCTGTCATGCAGCGGAAGGCAGCAGAATGGAAAGTGTGTTAAGGTTGTTCTGTGGGAGACAAGGGTGTTGTTTTTGCTGCCTGAGCAGCGGTGTGAAACAAGCGTTGTGTGTGCATGCGAGTGTGTGTGCGACTACAGTGCATATATTTTGGAAACACCTCATGTTGTGCCATTTCATTACAATAAAGAAACTTCTGGAATAAAATCATCATTTTGTTTTGAGTTGTGGTTTTTGTGTGTGTGTGAAGTGTCACGTGGTACCTTTGGTTAAGGCAACTGCCGTTATTTCCTAGTGGCAAAACACGGATTTTTTCAGTGCTAGTAGCTGCACCAAATATGCTTTGAAGTGGGTCACCAATGTAAACCCCGAATTTACACACTCCAGGACGCCCCACATGTTTCCAATCACATGTGACCCACAGGAGGAAGCACAGAGAGAGAGAGAAGGAGCGAGCGCACGAGAGCACAGGGCCCACCCACCACGTTTACTGGGTATTGCTCCAGCAGAGGCTGGGCCAGTTTAAACCAAGACTTTGACCAATGAGCACGGCTTTTATTAGCCACACAAGAGCAATTCACATCTGTCAAACATTTAAAAACATCGTTTTTGACAAAATAAAGCTGATTTAAATATTGCAGACATGCATTCGATCTGACGTTTGGGGTTTTTTTTAACTGATGGAAAAATACCAGGTGGAAAGTGGATAGATGTGGGTAGAAAAACACCACATAACTCATTCATTTATGGCAGACTGTCTCTAATGAGGACAGAATGGGGAGTGTGTGTCTGCGGAAGCCCCTGTGTGCCGCTCTGTCAGGGGTCTGGCCGTGGGAGACAGGGCCACCAATGAGCCTTCAGGCCCTGGGACCTGAGATGAGGTCAAGCAATACAGCAAACCTGGCGGGATGTGCCAGCGGGAGACGGTATGAAATCCCTCTGCAGCCCACACACAGTTTCACACACATGCAAGCGCGCACACACACACGCACACACACACACACATACCACTACCACCACCAAATGGAAAATTACTGGCAGGCTTGGATGGTAGGTTTTTCTTCAGGGCACATGAGAGAAGAGATGGTTATTTGTGGCAAGTTGAGAGGTTTTGGTTTCCTTCGGGGAGGGTTAGAAAATGGGGGTTAAGAGGTGAGTTTGTCGTAAGATCTGAACCCAAGTGAGACAGCCTGTGCGTGTACACGTGTGTGTGTGTTTCAATGCACACAGATAGGAAATCACACGTGTGTTTGTGTGCTTATGTGTTTTGTATTATATATGTGTAAATGAGGTGTGAAAGTAAAAGGGGTTGGGTGTTTTTCAGCAGGCAAACCTGTAAATTACCTCGAAAAAGCCCTTCCTTCATTGTTGTATCAAAAAATATATATTATTGTTTCTTTTCACTGTGAAAATATTCTTTCAAAAAAATCCATAACTTGTTTCGGCTTAACACCCACACTCATATTTATTTTACTTTTTTGCACCGAAACCTACACAAGCATGCAGCGAATGTTAATCGTTTTAACCCTCATTTTCATGGCGGCGTCTAGTCAGCAGCTGTTGGAATGACTTCACTGTGCCTTGAATGCAGACTGGGAACCAAAAGTCTTGGTTAGAAGAGAGAGCCGAGCGATGGCACGGCCCGTCCGGCCTGTTTGACCTTTAATTTACAGGAGGAAGGCACATCCCCTCTCATCCTTCTCTAAAAATAATAAAGCAGAAAAACAACAATGGCAACGTTGTGATGGTATTGATTTTAATAGCCGGCCGCGGCATTTGTGCTGCTTGGGGTGTTTTTATTGGGAGCTGTAAAATAGCGGAGGAGATGGGCTGGAAGTTTTCCATGTATTGCAATCAGAATTTATAAATTGCTCCATTACCTTCATTTCCAGTGGTTACACTTGGAACATTAGCAATTATTTTCACATGGGCTTCGCTCATAAAACCAATAATCTTGTGATTTAGTGCCTCGCAGTGCAGCGCGCCCGGCCCGGCTCTCCCGCTCCAATCCATCCATCTTTCCAGCCATTAGCTTTAGTCTGATGAAATTGCTTTTGGGTTTTCTGAGTCGATCTGGAGTAGATGGGTAAATAGATATCCTGAGCTCTCTCTCTCCACGACAGCATTTGAGGTATAAGGTGAGAGGGAGACGGAGTTGTTGAAATGTAAAAAAAAATAGATCACGCAGGCTTTGTTTAGCTGTGGTCACCAATTTTGTACTGGATTTCTGGAAGGATCAAGAAATTGCTTAAGACACTAATTTGTGTCAACACCGTCCAGTGTTGGCAAACTGCTGTGTAACATCTGCTAAACTGTAATTAAATAGCATAATGATACAGATTATTATCTAGAGTCCCATCATGTTTTGTGCATTCGCACCTTGTGGTGTGGTGTAAATTGTAGAGTTTGCCTGTCTGTCACTTGTGTTCATTTTATACCAGTGTGTGTGTGTGTGTGTGTGTGTGTGTATGTGATAGAAAGACGGTGAGAAAGAGAAGGATAAAATGTGGTAGAGTTTGTGTGTGCAGTCATAAGTCTGGGCTGCTATTGCTTTCTAGTCAATCTCTGATCATGGAGATGGATAGCTGAGGGTTGTGGGGGTGAGAGAGCCTCTATTGCACCGCGGCTCTCGGCCGGGGCCCACACACCCCAGCTCCATCATCCCATTAGCAGGCCCTGGGGGAGCGGATGCTAGGAGCTGGGGAGATAGGCTTAGATGAGCTCATAAATCACAGGTCTTGGGGACAGAGCAGGAGCTGGGTGACATTGCTGAAACCCCCTAGCCCATCCTAGCCCTACACACACACACACACACACACACACACATTTGTACTGTTCGATTACTGTGATGGTAAACAGAAGAAAATAGGCCCACGTGTCTTGACCTACCTACAGAAAAGGTAACTGTTCCATTGAGAAGGTGAAATAGCTAGGAGTGGAAGAACATGATGAAGGGACAAACGCAGAGTTCATTTTCTCCTCTTTCTCCATTGCAGGCAGATTAGTGGGGTTAGCATTGCAGTCTCCCCCCGTAATCAAACGTGTGGTACATACAGGGCTGGGCGAAAAAAGAAGACGTGATGGCTGAATACTACATGCATTATTTAATGTCTTCCATCACAGTGTGTAAAAAGTAATTTACTCAGAATACCTGACACAATGCACAAACATTTCTTGCATTCACTTGTTGTTTTATTATTTATTTATTTTTCACTTGCAGTTCTTCTGGGTGATGAATTTGACACTTTTTGCATACAAGCTTCATGAAAAAAAAAATCATGGATAAAATATCAACATGGATATTATTTATTATTGCCTGTCAGCGGCAACCATGCTGCACACAAAGCACTTCACACACATAGGTCTTACTACTAATTACTAACTAATTAAATGCAAGACAAGACTAGAGTGCAGTCAAAATACACAACATCAATGCTAAAATATTAGGTGTGACAGATCACTTCAATTTTTTTAAGTTTAGCCAGTGTATCCAAACCCCAGTTCCTCAATCAAGCCACTTGACCCCGAGTTTTACATGTACAATTCGGCATTTATCAGATGTCCTTATCCAGAGTGACTTACAATCAGTAGTTACAGTCGGCCTGGAGATGCCCATGGTTAAATGTCTTGGTCAGGGAGGCAACGCACTGAAAAAAGTGAAGTAATCTGTCCCACTTAATATATTAGCATTGACGTAATATAATAAACAGGTTACAGCAGGTTTGATTGGTATATTGACATTACGTCAAGGCTACGTCCACCCGAACCACTGTAACCAGTACTGTAAGTCGCTATGGATAAGGGTGTCAAATTATATAAATTATATATATAAAATGATATAACCCTGGGTGGAGATGGTGAGCGAGTACCTGCGCTCACACCATGCATGAGTATGTTTGCAGGGAACGCCATGCCAGTTCCAGTTTCTAGAAATAAGTTCTTTACCGGAACTTTACTGAACCGAAACTGCTAACCTTCTTTGGCAGTGCCTGCTGAAAAGTCTGCTTTTTTTTTCCGGTTTCAGTTTTTAGAAAGCGTGGCGCGTCTCAGATGTGCACTCACTCCCCTGCACAGCGTCTGCTGTAATTAATAGAACAGACTTTCATTCACGGTCAGCAGCCTAACCCTGGTCCTGTAATGAAGGATGTGGCTCCTCCACACGCTTTGAGGTTGGAGGGGGGCGGGATGACCTGTGGTTGCTCACCCAGCCTGCCTACACCAGCTGCCTTGGCCACACCGCCTCTAGGTGGGACGGCACCGGAGCAGGCCGGGGGGTGACGATGGGTGCGGGAACCTGCACTCACCGCAGTGCCCGACCAGCTCCCAGAGGACGCCTCTCCATTGTTGCTCTTTTAATTAACTCTCTTTGCGTCCATGTTACTCACCAGACGTTGCGCCGCAGTACCTCACTGGCTCCTCCGCAATCACCACAATGATCTGGTAGCATTGTGCAGTGGCCGGGTTTATAATTATCCAACAACAGCTACAATTTGACAAGTCATAATTTCTCCCAAAAGTAGTTTAGTATAGGTCTCTGCAGACACTCCCAGTCTGCCTTCTGGTCAGAAATGGAGTGCGTACTGGAACATGCACGTTCTGCTGAGGTGTTTTAAGGTCAGAGTTCTTATTTTGAACGGGCCACTCCCGTGCCGGGATGTTCGGCTGACGTCTGAGCAGCTTCTCCCCGCAGTCTTCTCAACGGTGGTGCCCTGGGGCAGTCACCCTGAAACATCCCAAAATGTTTAATTGATATAATTATCTGGGTTTAACCTTTAATCCCACAAATTGCAGCAGGTCGTCAGATGGGAAGCCCCTGGCCTTGCTTGAACATGTCATTTTGGGCTTTCAAATTGGAGCACAAACAGAGTCAACTTCCCCCTCTCTCTCTTTATCTCCTTCTCTCTCTGTATGAAGTGGTGTGTGCTGGAGAGCTACTGCTTTTGTCTGCCTGTAATTGCAGTTGGGTGTGATGATTTAATGCCAGCAGAAACATATAAATATATTATATAGCAGGTAAATATATTAAAATACACCGAATTGCAGCATTTAATCCACTGACAGGTGAAGGGAATAACATTGATTGTCTTGTTACAATGGTGCCTGTCGAGGGGTGAGATAAATCAAGCAGCAAGTGAACAGTCTGTTCAGTAGAATTGCTCAGTGAAAAGATCTGAAACAAGAACAAGAACCAAATGGTGGGGACGGACGTCTGGGCCAGAGCATCCCTGAAAGAGTAGGGCATGTGGTTTCCCCCTGGTATGCAGCGGTCAGGACATGCCAGAAGTGCTCCAAGGAAGGACAACCGTTGAATGGGCAAGAGAGTGATGGGCATCCATGACTCTGTGATGCTTAGTGATAAACAAGCATCGAAGCATGCAGTGTGTGAGCTGTGTCAGAACTGGAGAAGAACAGAAGTAATAGAAGAAGGTTTTCCAGTCTGAACAATCCCATTTGGATCATGCGAACAGTCTTGAAAACTTGCATTGTGTAATGCTCTGAGTTCTGCTGGACAACCTTGGAACCTGAACTCAACCTAAAAATTGTTGCTGACCAAATACACCTCTCATAGCAACAATAGCACTACAAACGTTGTTCAGGTCTGAGGAACAAGACTTCTCAATTACATCTAGCATTGCTGGACAAACAAGGTTAACTTGTGAAGACCCCATCTCCCTTATGAACCAGAAGCCCACAAAGGCTCAAACCACACTTATTACCATTGTGTCCCTGAGCGAGACACTTAACTGGGTTACTGTCCCTGTAATTACTGATTGTAAGTCACTCTAAATAAGGCCGTCTCAAAAATACTGTAAAAGGAAATGTAACCGTCATTCCTGGTTTGGTCAGAGCTGTTGTGGTTTTAATGTTGTGGCTGATATGTGTGACGTGAAGTGAAATTGAAGTGAAATACTGCAGCACAGCACATAGTGACACAACGAAATGTGTCTTCTGCTTTTAACCATGTCTGGGGAATTCGCATCTGGGTCAGCACAGCCAGAGCGCCCTGGGTGGAGCGCCTTGCCAGGCAGGTAATACCTTGTAATACCTCGTTCGTAAGGCAGGGAAAATGACGGAAGAGGCGAATTTCCACTTCTGTGTATTTCCCCAAGGTGCATTTGGTCTCAGCCCCCATAATGACAGTGGAACCATGCAGCCATCGCCCTCCAGGGTGCATGCTGTCTAGATTAGCGATGTCCTGTGATTGGATGACAGCGTGGTGTCACTTGATTGCCGATGTCTCTGTTCTCAGCCAGGCCAAAAAGCGCGAGATGCGCAACGTTTCAGTAATTAAAAGGGCTGGCGGCTCATCTCAGGGATACGTGATTGGGCAACAAGTCATTTACACAACCATAGACACAGCAAATAACCACACCGCTTACGCCTAGGCTGCAGTCAGAGGCACCACTTCCTCTGTAACGCTGAAAAAGCCTGGCCTGTCTGAGCGCTGCCTAATTCTCCCTCGGTCTGGCAGCTCAACCCCAGAGTTAAGTGGCTTTTCGAGTTTATCCTGAGAGGTCAGAGGGAAAAATAAAACATCACACAAGAGCTACAATTACAGCCCTCCGACATGACAAGTGTCTGTTTTTATTTTTTGATAGCCGCCCCAATTTTAATGGCCGGTCCTCCACACTGCGTAAACAAACAGCCGGGGCTGGTAGACGCAGGCCTGCAGGGCGCAGCCGGCAGCGCTGGTGGTTTCGGTGGTGAACTGAATTACAGCGCGCAGTGGCGCTGCGGTTTCACTGGCGCACACTGAGAGGCTGAACTCTCCGGCTTCCGCGTCGCTCCATTGACTCGGCGCTCTCTCATTAGGCGCTCCCATTTCACAGGCCGCTCGCTCGCTCTCGCTCTCTCTCGCTCTCTCTCTCTCCGCGCCCCACCCTCTCGCTCCGCCGCGCTCTCCTGGGTGGGCCCGGATGGTGGGCCCGGGCCCCCCCGCCAGCTCCCGGCTACAGGTGCCGCCGCGCTGATGGCACTGCAAGCAGATGGCGGCCCATTAGCCCACTGTCTTCTCCCTTTGTAGGGTCGGGGTTGAACTGACGACATCTTGGATTTATGGTTTCCAGATGGGACATCTGTCTTTCTTTCTGTGTGTGTGTGTGTGTGTGACAACGCCAGTTTGTGATGTAGGAATGGCTTCTGTCATTAGCTTCCGCTATGAAACCAGGTAGACTCATGGCTCAGCACTTAACAGAGTGATTCATTTGCTCTTGATAGAAGTAGGGTGAAGAGCTGTGGTGAAGTGCTGGGCTTACAGAGATTGGTGTGTGTGTGTGTGTGTCTCTCCCACACTTGCTGCCGCTGTCTAACTATCGCCTCACCTTCTGTGGTCAAGCACCTCCCTCGCCTCCGCCATCACCACCCCCCTCCCGCGCCGTTCACCAGCCAGTGGCGCGCGGCGCTAATGAACGAGACTCTAATTACCGCCGGAGTCTTCCTCACCCCTCCCGTACCCTGCCCTCCGCGTCTCTGTAATTGTATGAGGGATTTTAGCTGTTGTCAGCAGCGCTCGCAGACACATCTCATTAAGAGACACCCCCCCCCCCCCCACACACACACACACACACACACACTTGTTCACGCACACACAAACATACACTCTCATCAGCTTTTCCCAGCCTGCTTTGTGCTCAGATGTGCACTTACTCGAGCATAAACCATGGCATCCTGTAAACGGCATGTATTTACACCAGCAGTAACTTCATCAGTCTTATCGGCCTTCATCGGGCACGGGCTTCGCACTAAACGACGAAGCATGTTTGTTCTGGCCATGGCTTGGTGGTCACTTCGAGTGTGTATGGCCCTGGATGATCTGTGACGCCCTCGCTGTTTCCTGCCATCGGTGTCTCGAGTCTGTCTTGACCTCACGCGCCACATCCTGTCTGTGCAGGGTAAGTGGAACGCAGAGACAAGGTGTCACCAGGGACGACGCAAAACAGCGCCTGCTGCAAAACGGCGACTGCTGCTCACGGCTCGCCGCAGAAACGGGGCTGCGCATCTTCCCCCAGGAGAGCAGGGCGCAGCGAGCGATTCTCACTGAAGAAAAAAAATGAAAACGTGTGTTCACCAGGCGCTGCTTTAATTTCACACCAAGGCTGTACGTACTCCACATCGCCATCGCGCTAACTAGGCAAACAATCTCATATCAAACAAAATGGAAACTTCCCTTGACTTTGTAATATTAGTTTTGTGACTGGAGGCTTTTTGGATTAATTGCATGCTGCACACTTTCCAAAAAAAACTGTGTTAAGTAAATATTGCAAGATTTCATCACAAACTGCAACCAAATGCATCGCTATTTGGTTGTAATCATTCAGCCCAACTTATTAGAAATGACATTTTATTTTGCCACCCAGAAAAGTAACATAGCAAGCAAGTAAAAAAAACCCTATATATATATATATATATAGGGTTTTTTTTTACTTGCTTGCTATGTTTTATATATATATATATATATATGTGTGTGTGTGTGTGTGTGTGTGTGTGTGTGTGTGTGTGTGTGTGTGTTTGTAAACCTACCAATATGTGGACATTGACCTGACTGCACACCAATAAGGTGGGGACGTGTGTCATCGTGGGGACCAAAAACCAAGTCCCCACAAAGTTAACTACGCTAGCATGTATATTTCATCAAAATAAGCCTACCCCTTTAATATCTCCAAAGTCCCCAAGATGGACATTTTCTTGAAAAACATTGTGTATGTGTGTGCCTGGAATTGCTCACAGTGTGTACACGCCAACTAGGGTTGAAGAGGGTAATTGCAATTGCAGATACACACAGTAACACGTGGTACAGCAATGCTGAACTCTTATTGGCTCGTCTTGATGACGTCACGGACCATCAGAAACCAATGAGAGAGCTAATTGTTAATAAGTGCCTCAGTTAGCAAGACTGAGTTTGCTGAGCTATAGCACCATCCAGATCTATGTAAGCTAACTTTAACTGCAAGAAAAAAATCATTTAAAGATTCATACTTTTATGATACACATTGTGTTAGGGGTAAATAATATTTCTTTCAATAGTAAAGTGTTTTAGTAAGAAAAGCTATGACAATGCTAGCTAGTTAAATGGTACTAGCTTAGTTAGCACATGCTAGTTTCTGTTATTTATGGATATTTAAAATTACAATTATTACTATATCTTCCATAGACGTTTTCACTAAGCAGTAAGAGAAATAATGTGCTAAGAAAAATGGCTCGGAGGCGACAAAGCCCAATAAACAATGCCATTTTTCACATCACCACCTGCCGTGATAAAGCAGGGCTTGATGTTAAATACATCAATTTCTATAAAGGTGAGCAAAGCAGATATATTATCTTAAACTAATTACTATGAGGGAAAGTAGGTATGAATGTGGGTTGTGATTCACAAATTAGGCAGGGGAGTGTTTGCCGAGTCAGATATTTTCAAAGGAGATTTCATACTGGAGTACAGAGGAGACCTTATCGATCCAGAAGAAAGTAAACGAAGACGGCGAATTTACCACAACTCCCTAAAAGGATTTATGTTCGATTTCATCTGGCATGGAAAATTCTGGACGTGAGTACAAATGGATTTATATATTTTCCTTTGTTTTGATGTATAACTGTATTAAATATTTAAAAAATATATTTGAAAACTCGCTGCTAAAACTAGTATTAGTTTTTTATTAGTATTCTAGTTTTGTTGCCACATGTGGGAACTCGTGTCTTGTGTGGAGTTGCACAGCATGGGGAGCATTTAGATCATTTATCATCGCTAAACCGCCCATAACAGCTTTAAATGTGTATTATTAATTTTTTCAAGTCAGATGTGGAGTCAAAATGGGTTACATAACGTCGCTCAGACACACAGGGATTGTGGGTAATATGGTTGTTTTCTTCTGATGGAACAGAATGATTTCATCATTTGTCTGTCAGCATTTAAGGTACTTATTGTAAACATGCCATACTATATTGACTTATTTACAGTTGGCTTCTAATAGTTAAGATAGCAGCTCATGCATGGTTCCTGCTCAGGTCTGAATATTTTCCAGAAATACAAAAAAAAAATGTTTATTTGTTCAGCTATTTGAAGTAGATTTATAATGTCTGCATATATCAGTTGTGTCATCACAAGATCACAAAAAATTGTTTAACAATTTATATATTATATTGTTAATATAAAATTAAGTAATACAAACTAACAATAGTATAATTTTGCATTTAATAACTATTCTCTTTATTCAAATTCAGTATTGATGCTGCAAGGGATGATGGCACCCTTGGAAGACTGGTTAATGATGATCACATTAACCCCAACTGCAAAATGAAAAGAATCATGGTGGAAGGAAAGCCTCATTTGTGCCTTTTTGCCTTAAAAGACATAACACCTGGAGACGAGATTAGATATAATTATGGCGATGCTGATTGTCCTTGGAGGAATCAGGTAAGAATTGTAAAAGATATTTTGAAATCTGATATTTATATAAATTAAGATTTTAGTATTAATTAATTGTAATATTATGTTTGTTCATAAAGTTTTAACAATCAGAATAATTCACACATGCTCGCATCCATTTTACTGTTATTGGTTTACTGGGCTTTTCATATGTTTGCAGCCCTGGTCCTGCATTCGAATTCTGTAACAAATATTGAATCTAGAGAATTGTGGTTGTTTTGTTTATTTCACTGAAGATGCATCATCACTATACCTACTTAAGCATATTCTCTGCATCTGTATTTATTTAAAAATGCTTTTGCAACCTGACACTGTTCAGCTTTTTTATCTTTTACCAGTATTTGGGGACTTATTGGGGATTCCTTTGATAATTTCAGGAAGAAAGAAGTGGAATGGAAGGAGCCAGTAACTGTCCCAGGTCAGAAAACGCCTCTGAAAAGGATCTACATTACACCCAAAGTTCATTGGATAACTGCACCCTCAACAATCAGGTATAAAACTGCTGTTTAATTACCCGATATTATCCATACTTTTAGAATGAGAGTGTGCATTTTAAAGTTATGCAAACATAACTTTCATATTTGGTCTAATTGTTGGCTGTTTTGTTCATTCCAGGAGACAATAAGTGGTGTAGACAGAGCTAATATCTTCCCCAAATCAGATGGTACCTCTGAAGACATTCAGCATTCCACAGACTGTTCACAGGTTGAGACTTTCCACATTCAGGTATGATACTTCTTTTTAAAATGTAATTTTAATATAATATACGTTAAGTCCCCACACTGTGCAATGTGCATGATATATGTGAAGTCCCCATGAACTATTGTGTATCACAAATCTTTTTGAAAGATTCACAAGACTCAGGATGAGAAGTGCTGCACCTCCCCCACTATGTCCCCACATTGTCTTCTAAAATTAAATCTCTATACTAAGTCCACACACTACACCTATTTTGATCTATTAGGATTTTGTAACACATGTACAACTCTTAGTACATTTAAACATTGAAAATATGTAGTGTGATTGTAGAATGGCAACGTATCTTTTATGTTTGGTTTAATGGCTGACTGTTTTGTTCATTTTAGGAGACAATAAGTGGTACGAACCAAGCCAGTAACTGCCCCAAATCAGATGGTGCCTCTGAAGACAATCAGCATTGCACAGACAGTTCACAGCATGACAGTATCTTCCACATTCAGGTATGAAACTGCTCTTTTTTTATGTATTTTAATTACCATATACGTTAAGTCCCCACAATGTGCAATGTGCATGATATATGTGAAGTCCCCATGACGTATTGTGTATCACAAATGTTTATGAAAGATTCACAAGACTCAGGATGAGAAGTGCTGCACCTCCCCCACTATGTCCCCACATTGTCTTCTAAAAAAAAATTTCTACACTAAGTCCACACACTACACCTATTTTGATCTATTAGGATTTTGTAACAAAATTAATTATTTTAATGACATGTATAACTGTTAGTACATTTAAACATTGAACATATGTAGTGTGGTTGTAGAATGGCAACATATCTTTTATGTTTGGTCTAATGGCTGACTGTTTTGTTCATTATAGGAGACAATAAAGGGTATGAACCAAGCCAGTAACTGCCCCAAATCAGATGGTGCCTCTGAAGACAATCAGCATTGCACAGACAGTCCACAGCATGACAGTATCTTCCACATTCAGGTATGAAACTGCTCTTTTTTATGTATTTTAATTACAATATACGTTAAGTCCCCACAATGTGCAATGTGCATGATATATGTGAAGTCCCCATAAAGTATTGTGTATCACAAATGTTTATGAAAGATTCACAAGACTCAGGATGAGAAGTGCTGCACCTCCCCCACAATGTCCCCACATTGTCTTCTAAAAAAAAATCTCTACACTAAGTCCACACACTACACCTATTTTGATCTATTAGGATTTTGTAACAAAATTAATTATTTTAATGACATGTATAACTGTTAGTACATTTAAAACATTGAAAATATGTAGTGTGGTTGTAGAATGGCAACATATCTTTTATGTTTGGTCTAATGGCTGACTGTTTTGTTCATTATAGGAGACAATAAAGGGTATGAACCAAGCCAGTAACTGCCCCAAATCAGATGGTGCCTCTGAAGACAATCAGCATTGCACAGACAGTCCACAGCATGACAGTATCTTCCACATTCAGGTATGAAACTGCTCTTTTTTATGTATTTTAATTACAATATACGTTAAGTCCCCACAATGTGCAATGTGCAAGATATATGTGAAGTCCCCATAAAGTATTGTGTATCACAAATGTTTATGAAAGATTCACAAGACTCAGGATGAGAAGTGCTGCACCTCCCCCACAATGTCCCCACATTGTCTTCTAAAAAAAAATCTCTACACTAAGTCCACACACTACACCTATTTTGATCTATTAGGATTTTGTAACAAAATAAATTATTTTAATGACATGTATAACTGTTAGTACATTTAAAACATTGAAAATATGTAGTGTGGTTGTAGAATGGCAACATATCTTTTATGTTTGGTCTAATGGCTGACTGTTTTGTTCATTATAGGAGACAATAAAGGGTATGAACCAAGCCAGTAACTGCCCCAAATCAGATGGTGCCTCTGAAGACAATCAGCATTGCACAGACAGTTCACAGCATGACAGTATCTTCCACATTCAGGTATGAAACTGCTCTTTTTTATGTATTTTAATTACAATATACGTTAAGTCCCCACAATGTGCAATGTGCATGATATATGTGAAGTCCCCATAAAGTATTGTGTATCACAAATGTTTATGAAAGATTCACAAGACTCAGGATGAGAGTGCTGCACCTCCCCCACTATGTCCCCGCATTGTCTTCTAAAAAAAAATCTCTACACTAAGTCCACACACTACACCTATTTTGATCTATTAGGATTTTGTAACAAAATTAATTATTTTAATGACATGTATAACTGTTAGTACGTTTAAACATTGAAAATATGTAGTGTGGTTGTAGAATGGCAACGTATCTTTTATGTTTGGTCTAATGGCTGACTGTTTTGTTCATTATAGGAGACAATAAAGGGTACGAACCAAGCCAGTAACTGCCCCAAATCAGATGGTGCCTCTGAAGACAATCAGCATTGCACAGACAGTTCACAGCATGACAGTATCTTCCACATTCAGGTATGAAACTGCTCTTTTTTTATGTATTTTAATTACCATATACGTTAAGTCCCCACAATGTGCACTGTGCATGATATATGTGAAGTCCCCATGACGTATTGTGTATCACAAATGTTTATGAAAGATTCACAAGACTCAGGATGAGAAGTGCTGCACCTCCCCCACTATGTCCCCACATTGTCTTCTAAAAAAACATTTCTACACTAAGTCCACACACTACACCTATTTTGATCTATTAGGATTTTGTAACAAAATTAATTATTTTAATGACATGTATAACTGTTAGTACATTTAAACATTGAAAATATGTAGTGTGGTTGTAGAATGGCAACATATCTTTTATGTTTGGTCTAATGGCTGACTGTTTTGTTCATTATAGGAGACAATAAAGGGTACGAACCAAGCCAGTAACTGCCCCAAATCAGATGGTGCCTCTGAAGACAATCAGCATTGCACAGACAGTTCACAGCATGACAGTATCTTCCACATTCAGGTATGAAACTGCTCTTTTTTTATGTATTTTAATTACCATATACGTTAAGTCCCCACAATGTGCACTGTGCATGATATATGTGAAGTCCCCATGACGTATTGTGTATCACAAATGTTTATGAAAGATTCACAAGACTCAGGATGAGAAGTGCTGCACCTCCCCCACTATGTCCCCACATTGTCTTCTAAAAAAACATTTCTACACTAAGTCCACACACTACACCTATTTTGATCTATTAGGATTTTGTAACAAAATTAATTATTTTAATGACATGTATAACTGTTAGTACATTTAAACATTGAAAATATGTAGTGTGGTTGTAGAATGGCAACATATCTTTTATGTTTGGTCTAATGGCTGACTGTTTTGTTCATTATAGGAGACAATAAAGGGTACGAACCAAGCCAGTAACTGCCCCAAATCAGATGGTGCCTCTGAAGACAATCAGCATTGCACAGACCGTCCACAGCATGACAGTATCTTCCACATTCAGGTATGAAACTGCTCTTTTTTATGTATTTTAATTACAATATACGTTAAGTCCCCACAATGTGCAATGTGCATGATATATGTGAAGTCCCCATAAAGTATTGTGTATCACAAATGTTTATGAAAGATTCACAAGACTCAGGATGAGAGTGCTGCACCTCCCCCACTATGTCCCCACATTGTCTTCTAAAAAAATCTCTACACTAAGTCCACACACTACACCTATTTTGATAATGACATGTATAACTGTTAGTACATTTAAATTTTGAAATTATGTAGTGTGCTTGCAGAATGCAAACATTACTTTTACATTTGGTCAAATTGCAATCAGACAGTCAGAATTGCACTGCCAGTTCACAGGTTGAGAGTATCTTCCACATTCAGGTATGAAACTGTTCTTTTCAATGTATTTTTATCATAATATCGAATCTCGAATTCCGATCCGCCAAGGTGCAACTGAGCAAAGCACTGTCCCCACACACTTCTCCCCAGGCGCCTTTCATGGCTGCCTACTGCTCACCAAGGGTGATGGGTTAAAAGCAAAGGACACATTTAGTTGTGTGCACATGTGCTGTGTTGCAGTGTATCACAATGACAATCACTTCTCTTTTACTTAATAAACATTAAGTCCCTTCAATGTAAATATATGTGACATCCCTACAAAGTAGAATGTGCTTCACCACTATTGTTGAAAGGTTAATAAGACTCAACAAGTTTTGTGTACGTGCCTCAGCAGGTACCCATGTTGTCTTCTAAAATGAAGGCTTTAGTGAAATAGCTAAGAGACTCCATGGTAGCATGAAATGGAGTCTACAACTGACATAAGTGGCTCAGGTAGTGCAGCTCGTTCAGGATCAAATTCAAATTTTATTTGTCACATACACAGTCATACATGATATGATATGCAGTTTTAACAAAAGTGTTTAAGTGTTAGGATATGTTAGGAAGTGTTCAAGTGTTAGGTATATCAATGCAAGCTATGGCAAGAAGGTTTGTGTAGAGTCCAGAACATGAAGGCACTACCAGGAAACAGGCCAGTACATCAGAAGACATGGAGGAGGCAGTAGAAGGGCAACCCAGCAGCAGGACCGCTACCTCCACCTTTGTGCAAGGAGGAACAGGAGGACCTCTGCCAGAGCCCTGCAAAATGACCTCCAGCAGGCCTCTCTGCTCTGCTCAAATGGTCATAAACAGACTCCACAAGGGTGGTATGAGGGCCCGATGTCCATAGATTGGGGTTTTGCTTACAGCCCAACACTGTGCAGCATGTTTGGCATTTGCCAAAGAACAACAAGATTGGCAAATTCGCCACTGGCGCCCTGTGCTCTTCACAGATGAAACCAGGTTCACACAGAGCATATGTGACATGTGACAGTCTGGAGACGCCATGGAGAACATTCTGATGCCTGCAACATCCTCCAGCATGACCAGTGTGGCAGTGGGTCAGTAGTGGTGTGGGGTGGCATTTCTTTAGGGGGGGCGCACAACCCTCCATGTTCTCGCCAGATGTAGCTTGACTGCCATTAACTACCGAGATGAGATCTTCAGACCCCATGTGCACATCTGGGACATCATATCTCGCTTCATCTACCAACACCACGTTGCATCACAGACTGTGCAGGAGTTGGCGGATTCTTTAGACCAGGTCTGGGAGGAGATCCCTCAGGAGACCATCCGTCACCTAAACAGGAGCATGTCCAGTCATTGTAGGGAGGTCATAGAGGCACGTGAAGGCCTCATTACTGGGCCTCATTTTTACTTATTTTAAGGACATTACATCAGCCCATAGTTTGTTTTGCCACTTTAATTTTGAGTGTGACTCCAAATCCAGAGCTTCATGGGTTGATAAATTTGATTTTCATCGATAATTTTTGTGTGATTTTGTAGTTAGCACATTCAACTATGTAAAGAAGTATTTAATAAGAATATTTCATTCATTCAGATGTAGGATGTCTTATTTCTGTGTTCCCTTAATTTGTGAGCAGTGTATTTTCTCCAAGAAAGAATCAAATCCTTAACAATTTTGAATGCATTTGTTTTGTGTTTAAGTGGCTCTTGATGTAGAACCACCCATAGATCCTTCTGCAAAAGAAGTCCAGAAATCTTCAATTGAACAAGCAACAGAAATAACAAGTACCACAACTACCATGAAAGGTACTGTTTGTTAAACTTCATAGAAAGCCTTTATGAACTTAAAAATCTCTGTTTTTTCTGATGTGCTTTGTTCATTCAGGTCGAAAGGTGGTAAAGAAAAAGAAATGGGACAGTGATGAAATGAATGCAGTTGAAAAGCATCTAAACAGGTTCATCAAAACTTGTACAGTGCCAGGAAAACAACAATGTGAGGCCTGTATAAATGCTGAACCTGTTGCCTTGAAAGACAGGGATTGGTTGTCTGTAAAGTTCTTTGTGAAGAACAAAATCACTACCCTTAAAAGAAGAATGTAAAGTCAGTTATTTTATTTTGTTTGGTATCTTATTTTCTGGTATTTTAGATTTCTGGTTATTACATTTGTTTTAAAAGGATCTTAGAATCTCTTTTTTTTTTTTTTTTGGAAATGGGTGCAATTCAGTAAAGTGTCTTTGAATCGAATGTAAATATGTACAGAATACTGTTCAGAATGCTACATAAAAATAGCAAAAAAAAATAAATATTTTATTCATGTTATTAAATTTTGATCTTTTCATTCATTATAGCTGCATCCCAGCTGTTTCGTCCCCATGTTGTTCACAAGTACCTACATCTTACAGTTAACCAGACAGTTCACTATGTGTGTCTGCTGGTCCTCACAAGTGATGTCTACCAGACAAGGTCCCCAGTTTGTAGGAAAATGTCACATTGCTTTATTAATGTATTTTCTATATTTTAAAGTGACAGTCATTTTTAAAGCCTCAAATGAAACATAAATCTATCTTTAGATTTTTCATAAAGCCTTTAGAAATGCACGTCCCCACGATGTGGCATCGTGCATGTAGTCCCCAAATTGCGGCTACACAAGTATGTGTGTGTGTGTGTGTGTGTGTGTGTATATATATATATATATATATATATATATATATATGAGACAAAAACAAGACCTGAGTCTTAATGCCCTGCCAGAGAATATGGATTTATCTCCCTGTCCGAGCTCTCGGCTATAGCCATGGGAGACGAGCAGGGACAAGCAGCAGAACGCCCTCAAAGTCAATTGTTCAGTGGAGCTGAAAATGTGTTTTCAGATCTCTGCCTGACATGCTGTCCTAGTGGGAGGAAGGAGGTTGAGTGGCTGGCACCCAGACTGAACATCTCAGAGAACAACACCATCCTGGGGTGGGCTGTTTGTGCATGTGAGCGGGTGGCTGTGTGGGTGTCTGTCCGTGTGTGCTCATCCTTGATTTAGAGGAAGTGTGTGTGTCTGTGTGTGTGTGTGTTACCGCTCTGTGTGTTCGTGTAGGGTCTGTGTTTCGAGGGTTGGTGCTGTTTAGTCACCCTGGGGAGCTGGTAAAGACGTGATAGGAGGTAAAGGAGTCCCTCCTTGTCGTGCTTGCTGCACTGGAACACAATGTCAGATTGAGTGCCCCTGGGCTGACAGGCCAGAGGGTTTACTGAACTCGGTTATATGGGGTGGGAGGGGGGGTTGAGATTCCTCCCCACTCTCTCACTGAGTGTGTGTGTGTGTGAGTGCCGCGGTATGACGATCCGTTCTGACAGGCTGAGAGACCTGTCACTGTCACGGCATCCACATTGGAGGAAGTGATGGAGTCGCTCTGCAGGGAGGGAGGACCAAATATCCTTCACATCACGTCCATACCCAGATGCCCCATTAAAAAAATAAAGCCCGTGTCAGAGTGCCTTTGCATCCTCTTCTCTAGGACGATGGTCCAAAAACAAAAACTAAAATGTGAGCATGCCCCTCAATTACAAGCCCCCGCACGAGCGGTCCCACAGGAAATAGTTCTGATTCAAGGTGTCAGAAATGCTGCCAACAGGAGCCACGGTGAGGTGTTGCACTTTACACCATCGACCAACTTCTGCCATTTGCAACCTGCTTTTGTCTGGCTCGGTCGCCTCTTTGTCAGCCAGCACACCACAATGAGCGCTTTACATTATTACAGGGGCCATTGCCAGGACAGGCTGCTAGGCAGAATGAAAAGCAACAATGAGAGACCTTGCTGAATACCAGTCCTTACAAAAATCAACAGAATAGTGGCTGAAATGTGCGACAAAGTGCAAAAATCTTTACCAGCAAAATGCAAAGCAGCAGCACAAACAACACAAAATAGAATATTATATCATACCTCTTTATCTCTTTCTGTGGTACAGCTCCACAAAAACAAATAATTTTATTCAGGAATGCTGTTAGTGTACAGTATCCTTCTTACTTTCTAAAATAATTAGTAGGACACATTTCAGTTAATGTTACGGTAATAGTAAACTAATACAGTAACAAGCGAGCTAGAAGAAATACAAGGAGTATTTACGTTCACTTTCAGTTGGGGTGGTAGTAGCCTAGTGAACCAAAAGACCACAAAGTCACAGGTTCAAACTCTACTTACTACTGTTGTGTCCCTGAGCCCTGTGTATCTCCAGGGGGACTGTCCCTGTAACTACTGATTTTAATTCGCTCGGCATAAGAGTGTCTGATAAAGGCCTTTAATGTAAAATGCGTAAACAGTGTACTTTCATATAGGTACACTTTTTTGGGAAATACACTTGAATTTTACTTGAATGTATTAATTGTAAAGCCAGTAGTGACATTTGCTGCCTGGCTTTACAGCTTATTTGCCCAGTAATGGCATGTAAAGAAGCAGGGCAATGTGCCATTTCCCCATAAATACATTAAAATCTGCCCGAAATCAAAATGATGCATCCTGCTCAACAGATTAATGTTCTGTACCTGAAGTATTGCCATCCCTTGTAATGACTTTTTAAACAAGTGGCTTAAGAGATTTGCATCCATCAGCCTGAAGCATTATCATGTAGCTCTTAACCTGGTCTTAAGATGCGAGCGTCCTGAACATCACGTGACAATGTTCATTGTGGAATGAAGTCCACGGGTGCGGTTCAGGGAAGTGAGTGCACTGTCTACTGCGGCGTAAAGCCTGGCAACCGCTGAGTGCTGATATACATTCACGCTCAGAGCTCATCACAGCTCGAGACAGCCATGTTACCAAGGTGACACCTGCATGAACCCTATTAAGATGTCTTCCAGGACCGCCACACAACCTTGGCAACAGGCTGAGTGGCTCTTCAGGGGAAAGGAGTTCCTGTCGTGTCTGAGGACGCTGAGGACGTAATTGGTTTCTCGTCTTGCGTTTTTCCTCTGCTGTTTCTCATGAATTACCTATAAACTGCACAATCAATTAACGACTTTTCCAAGTTTCGGTTGTAGATGGAGGTTGTGCTTCCCCAGTTGCCCTGAGCCACCCGGCTCTAGTAAAAAAAAATCGCCATGCTCAGAGTGATGATTTATGGAAATGCGACAGATTAACGTTCATTACATCATTTGCATTACTGGCACACTGTGCCGCAGCTGTTAATGTAATTATGACAATTATCTGCAAATCAAGTATTTATCACTCACCAAATGGAACTTCTCAGCAGAGTTGGGACCAGCCATTCATATGGGCTGAAATAACACACATATATCCAAGCCTTTTCACTTGCTGTGTTTATTATCTTCTTAATAGCATATACTCTAGAATTACTATTTCTAATGAAGAGTCTATTAGAGTGTGCAAAGTTTATCGGAGAGATGGTACAACTCCATGGCGGAAACGTGAAGTAAGGCCAAACTTGATGACTAACTGGTGACCACAGGTGACTTTAATTAATGTGCATTTTTCTGGTATGTTTCTAGGCAACCGCAGAACAATAATACGCCAAATACAATTATTATTCAAATAATGTGCATATCCATTACTGTAACTCGCAGCTTACTTGCATACAGTTCGATATGTACATTCGTACCACATTCAGTTTTAGCGAAATTGCTTTTGGTTGCGCATGTTTCGAAAACACATTTACGCACACACAGCCAATAATTACAGAATTAAGAGAAAGTCTGTTTTTAATCTTATTTGGCACAGAAAGCTTAGCTTCATTCACAGATGGCATTAATCTCCACCGATTTGCTTAATCACTTTCTGTCGCTGCCTTCACATGAATATGCTCATGGCCTACGCAGCGGCGCAGGGCCTGAAACTCCAAAAGCCCCCATCAGCCGCGTGGCTCATGCCCTGCCTGCTTAAGACGACTTTTATTCTTATTTTTTTCCTGATGCTGCACTCAATGACTCATCAATCACGAATCAGCAGAACGCGCATGGAGGAATGATCTGGCCCGGCAGGGCTGCGCGTCAATAATTATTGAGTCGGCCGAGGTAGCTGATTGAAGGGTAGACTGTAGATGGGAGACTGCTCCGAGCTCATCGGAGCCTTCTTCTGACCCCCTGCTTTCCGCAGCTTGATATTTCCGTGTTTTCTTTCTGCGTGTGTGTTCTGTCTTTTTTTTCCTCTTCTTCTTCGTAACGTTCTTCTCGCCCCCCCCCCCCCCCCCCTTCTCTCTCTCTCTCTCCTGCTCACTCGCTCCCTCTCGCCCTCTATTCGAGTGCGCTCTGACAGGAGATGCTGTTCCAAAGCAATTCATTGCTGGCAGAGGAGTTATTTTTAGAGGCCTCATGTCAGTGACAAAGCATGGAACTACTTGTGTGAAGTCAATTTTGCCTTGAGGGGTATTTCTATATTTCTCTGTGGTAGCACCGACAAGGGGGGGTGTTTTTTTTTTTTTTCTTTATCTGCTTTTTTTTTTCATTCCTTTTGAGGGGTGGGGGTGTGGTGTGGTTGGTGCACATGGAATTAACATCTAGACGTGAATCACAGGCTGCCTGAAGTGACAGACAGCCTTTGTTTCATGTTGGGTATGAGTACAGTGCCGTGCATTGTCGTGGCATGTCTCCGAGCGGCTGCCTCTCCTGCATTGTCTCCCAGAGCCTCGGCTGAGACGTGTGCCGTTACCGAGGGGCCTGCGGAAAAAGCGGAGCGCCACTGAAGATCTTCGCTTTATTCCTCCTTGGTTGCGGCGGGCCATGGCTGCCATGGAAATAGGCCGTTGAGTAAAAGAAGCACGAGCCGTTCGCCCGAGCCATGCCAAAAATAAAATAAAAGCTTATGTGTTTTTGGAGGATTGCTCCGGAGAAGCGCGTTTTCTGGGTCGGGAAATAAAGAATGCGAGAGGCATTTTGTTTATCATCGGTGGGCATTCATTAGTGTCAGGGGTACGAGAGCGAGTGTTAATGAGGTGAATAAATGTGCGACCTGGAGGAACCTCCAGCTGTAGTGGGTGGAGGCGCTGTGACCTACAGCCCTGTTCTGTGTGTGTATGTGTGTGTGTGTGTGTGTGTTTACACTCCCCACACACACTTCTGGGCAGTATCATCATATACTTTAAAGGAAGAGAATCAGATAAAACATCAGAGGACATCCCGGTCATGTGAGCCTCGTCTCAACTTTTCCCTTGATTGAAGGCTCTGAGACAGAGATGTGCATTAAACATGGGGTTAATCCTGAGAGCAGGCATCTTTATAAAACCACATTTTATTTTTTATCAAAAAATCATCTTCTGGGTGACAGAAGCTGGGTAGTGAGTGGCTCTTCTTCAAGATGCAGATAACTACCGAACTGCTGTTCCTAGTAAATACTGAGGTCGCCTTACCTCACACGCCGTGCTCAGTGCCAGCTTGACAATAGCGCCCTAAGTCTCTGTGATGAATAATGTTTGTTTGAAAGGGACAGCGAGAGGAGAGATAGTGGGCACTGTGGGAGACTTTTCCTCTTAAGGAATTACCCCTGGCAGCACGCATGGGAGCTTTCCAGCCCTGATGCGGCGCTGCCTGACTACCCTTCCCAGGGTCACTGCAATCTGGATCTCATTAACTGCTTACCTTTTGGGATACGTCCAGAGAGCTCCAAGTCAGGGCAGAAGCAATTTATTTAAGTCGTTTAGCACAGATTTAATAGCTCACCTCCCCGTGTGCAAGGCCACTTTAATAACCTTCCCCAACAAGTGTAATAGCCAGAATTAAAGACGAGTTCCTCTCATTTTTTGGTGGTGTTTTGTTTCACAATTGCACACACATCTCTTGCACCTGAGACACGTTTCAGAGTGAAATGTGTTTTCTGTAGGACAATACGTTTCCTTTATGTCTTTTTATGGCCCTCTAAGAGTCCAGGGTTTATGACCACCCCATTCCTTATCTCCCTTCCAGTTGGATCCTTTGTGAGAAACTTTAGCGCCTTAATAGTCAAGTCATAAAATGATGTAAGAACCTGTGAGAGCTCCTTGTGCTTTCGTGGATTATACTGGTGAACTTTTGCACACAAGGAAGCCCTCACACTGTTTATCCATTAACCCTAATTTACAGCTATTGAACCACCACCGCAGTTGTAAAGTTATTTGTAAAATGATTCCATGGTTTTGATGCCATCGTTTCATGATAGACTTGTGATGTTACTGCAGAGTTTATGGCAAGCTGCTCTCACACTGAATTGTCTATTTATAATTTAACTCACATTTCTGGCCGTGTGAGGCCCAGGCTGAAAGGCAGCTCTTTGATCAGCTCTGAGCGCAGCTATTCTGATGCAGCGGACGTTTCGGCCGGCTCTTTGTATTAGATTGTGTGTGGGTTGCTTGGTTTGTTCTTCAGTTTGAGAGACACTTCACCCATATGAAGTGCATGTTGTGTGTGGGAACGTCGCCGCCGTGACCCCTGGCTGTTGATCACGTTTTGTCAGAAACTCATCTGCGCAGCATGGGAGCTAAAGAGGCCTCCGAGTGGTTCTGCCTTTCACCAGGAACACTTGAACCTGTAGCAGCCGAGGAGCCCGAGGTTTCCAAAATCTCAATTAATGAAAGAAAAGCGTGGAGAGGAGCTGCTTGACTCCAGCAGCAACAGCTTAATTGTTATCCTTCCTCCCCTGGAAACAACTTCTTTCCTTCAACGGCCGAACCCCAGCTAATTCAACTGGAAATTTCTGCCTGCTTCTCCTTGCCATGTTTGCGACATGAGTGTGGAGAAAAGTGTTGCTTAAATATGGACAGGAAAGCAATCGCACATACAGCATGCCGTGCAGGTGCTGAACTGAAAGTGGGAACACATGGAGAAATACGCCTTTCTGGCAGTATCTTGAGTTTTCCTGGCGTGAACTGGATGTTCTCATTACCTAGACGACTGAGTCGGCGAGCTTTTCCATTAAGTGGTGCTGGTCCAGATCTTGAGGGATTGTAGTGCCGTTGCCAGCTGGGAACAAGTGGCTGCCCTCTGGTTTGATAAACACGGCAGTGAAGACATGCATGGTGTCCATGTGTTGGAGCTTTTGCAAATGCTTTGCCAAATCATGTCATCTCAAATTTCCAGATTTAGGAGAAACAAATATCTACATGAAATGTTAATTGTGGTATAGTCTAAATAAAATTATATTTTAAAACATTGATTAAAAATGAATTTTAAACATACACACATACATTACAGGCCAAAAGTTTGGACACACCTTCTCATTCAATCTGTTTTCTTTATTTTCAGGACCATTTACATTGGTAGATTCTCACTGAAGGCATCTAAACTATGAATGAACACATGTGGAGTTATGTACTTAACAAAAAAAAACAACTGAAAACATGTTTTATATTCTAGTTTCTTTGCTCTGATTACTGCTTTGCACACTCTTGGCATTCTCTCGATGAGCTTCAAGAGGTCGTCACCTGAAATGCTTTTACAACAGTCTTGAAGGAGTTCCCAGAGGTGTTTAGCACTTGTTGGCCCCTTTGCCTTCACTCTGCGGTCCAGCTCACCCCAAACCATCTCGATCTGGTTCAGGTCCGGTGACTGTGGAGTCACTTGTGGAGTCCAGGTCTCCACTTTTTGTTAAGTACATAACTCCACATGTGTTCATTCATAGTTTTGATGCCTTCAGTGAGAATCTACCAACGTAAATGGTCATGAAAATAATGACGTGAGGTTTGTCTAAACGTTTGGCCTGTGCTGTACATATACCTTTATACTTAAATTATTTACATTTACAGCATTTATCAGATGCCCTTATCCAGAGTGACTTACAATCTGTTGCTACAGGGACAGTCCCCCTGGAGACACTTAGGGTTTAGTGTCTTACTCAGGGACAAAATGGTAGCAAGTGGTAATCAGAAGGTTGCCAGTTTGAATCCTGAGCCGCCAAGGTGCCACTGAGCAAAGTGTCCCCACACACTGCTCCCCGGGCGCCTGTCATGGCTGGTGAAATGCAGAGACTACATTTCACTGTGTGCACTGGGTGCTGTGCTGTTGTGTGTCACATGTGACAACTAATCACTTTCACTTTCCCGCTAGACTAATACCACCCTTATCTCAAATAAACATTTTTAATCTATCTATTCAAAATGTTTAAACTTGACTAAAATTCCAATTTCAGTCTTATCCAGAAAGGATCAGTGTGTCTGCAGCTGTTCAAATGCAGGCATGAAAACAGCAAATCACCTCCCTAATTAGTATGTAATTACCGAGCCACAAAGAAAGCCCATAGATACTCTGGCCATGGATAAGACTGGTCACAAATTCATTTTAATTTTAATGCAGGACTTGCAATTGATTATTTCTGCAATTCCTGCACATTGCAAGGACCATCAAATGATAATTGTTAAATAATAAAAAGAGGTGTGTCATTATTGTTCATTAAATTGTATATTGATCCATATTTTCATGATTTGTGTCTTTGTACTCCCCTGTCTCTGAATGCACTGTCCAATAACAATAAACTTTTGCTTCAATGACATATTAAGTGTGACTCTTTTTACGATCATGTCTGCTTCACTGCAGCTGTAATATTTTAATCTGAAATGTTCCGACCATGACCATAACTGTCTATTTAAATTAGAAACACTAGATCTTATTACATGCATCTAATGAAGATCTCTGGCATTTCTGTGTTCTTGCAGAAGTGGCCTATTGTGTGCTGGTGAGTCACCCATGTGTGAGGAAGTGAGCAGAGATGAAATGTGATTTCACACATCCCGCTCCTCGAGGACCCCATGCAAGTCACGGCCTCATGGGTGAATGCTTGATCAGGTCATTACCAAAGTAGGCAACATAATTTAAGATGGACCTTTTTGTTTCTGAGTCGCATGTTGAGTGGAGCACATGTGGCTGGTGTGTGCCGCAGGGATTTCATGCCCTTTGGGTTCCTGGATGACTGTAATGCATGTCCCAGGCGAGGCAGCCAAGACTCGATTGGTGGGCCATTAACACGGAGGCATGCTGGAGAACAGCAGCATTGTGGAAGTGCATTAACAGAGGCTTTAAAAATGAAGTTTAAAAGCTGCCTGTACAGCACGGATCAATTCTTTATTGTGTGAGAGGCACATTGCTGCTGTGACTTTTCCCTCTTGTTAACATAATGTGAGATTTAAAAAGCAACTGAAAGGATTTTTTTTCTGCATAAATAATGCAAATAAAGGTAGTTCACTTAGCAACAGGTTATGGCCAACTCATCACTTTTCAAAGCAATATCCAGGCATCCAACTATGGATTCTTAAAAGCCTCTCTCTGTGTGCCATAAAAATGAACGACAGAGCAACACAAGGAAAGCATTCAGAACAGAACTACTGCAGTACAAAAAAAAAAAAAACACTTTCACATGGGCAGGACCCGTGAGAGCTCAGAATACCCCCTAGTGGCCAGATGGTAGAAAGCATGGGAAATCTCTCCCACGGTTACACCCCAGCGGGTATTTTCCTGCTCTTACACCGTGAAGCAGATGCCACCAGGTTGATACCCATCAGGTTGATTTGAGGAGATACTGCATCGTTTGTCAGGGTGTAACAGCACAGTCCAGGAGTCGGCCATCAGCCGCCGAGCTCCTTCACCTTTTGTGGCAGCTCCACTCAATGCGCACTTCCGCTTGTCACAAACATGGGGGAGCTAATTAAGATGTGCTTAACCTCATCGGTGCCTTTATGACATGATTGACTATGGAGTGACGAAGCTCCGAGTGGCTGCCTGCCTGTCCAAGAGTCTCTCAGATATACTGTCACAAGGCAGCCCTTTCACCCCCTGATTAGCTCCCCTCGTACGACGCCACAAGTGCTCGGGCGTGTGAGAGCTTTAAAGTCGCTGGCCGCCAGAGATGAGCCTTAGGCAGCCGCCCAGTCCTGTGACAAGTGGAGTGCAGGGGAGGCCCTGATAGCAGGATAGCAGCACTCAGTGAAGTCAACAGTCGGAGGGGATGGAGGAGGAGGAGGAGGAGGATGCAGTCGGTCGATTGGGAGTAAAAGCACTTTGCTTTCTTTCAGTAGCGAGCTGGGCCGCTTGCAGGGTGTGGTGCTAACGTAACCTAACGTAACACACACACACACACTACCACTCAGACGTTTGGACACACCTACTCATTTAAGAGTCGTGCAAGGTAATGAGCATGATGATAACAATATCCAACAAAGGTAAGGTAAAAAGAGGCGACTCTTCAAAATAGCCTTCATCTTAATCTCCATAAGGTGCAGCAAAACTTTCGAGTTAGTCTCTCTCTCTCTCTCTCTCTCTCTCTCTCTCTCTCTCTATATATATATATATATATATATATATATATATATATATATATGCGCGTGTGTGTGTGTATATACACACACACATGCATTCATGGAACAGATAATGTAGTGATGAGCTAATGCGATAAATTTCTTCCTGTACTGCAACGGTAGCCTCATATAGACGATCGTGTGCACCCTTTGAAGAGCTTCTTAATGCCTGGACGTAATAATAAACCTAACCTACATACATAAATAACAAATCTGATAAATCGAAAGCATGTCCGCCCACCTACGTCTCTGATCTCTCGGTTAATAAGGCAGCCATGCCGCGGAGCCGGGTGAACTGCGGTGACCTGCATAAATCATAATCTTGAGTTCACTTAGCAGCAAATGTAAAACAGATCACAGCGTGGCGCATTGAGGAACGCTAATCCACCTTGATGTTCCTGTCCTTGTGCCATCCATTTGTCTTCAAAGCATGTCTGACGACGCTATGCTAATTTGATAAATATGCAGCGTTATTGTTGCAAGTCTGTTTGCACGAGATCAGACAAAGCAAACTCAAATAAGAGATAATGCACAGGCTGCAGTGGCCTTTCAATAGATTTCTTTGAGGGGGGGTTGTGCCCTCAGCGTGCCCTGCTGCGTCAGGGGAGTCGTCAGACGGGTGGGGAAACCTGTTTGCACGGCACCGGGCCCTAATTCCTCCCAGTGGCCGGAGTTAATCTCTGCTCATTGCTGCTCAGCCCCACAATGACTTGTCGAGCTGGAAGTGACACCTGCTGTGTCACACCATGGCGCTCCCGAGGTGGCCCGGAGTACTGTGAGCCACGGAGGGAGGGCCAACGCGGCACTCAATGCCTCGTCCGTCCCTCGCACACAACAGCGAGATCGGGTGGGGAGACTCCTCTTGTTCTACAGGTGTGGAGGAGGGGGGCAGCAGCACATTAACCACGGCCCTTTGTTGGGGCCCGCAGTCTCGCTTTTCCTCGGGGGGGACTATTTAGCCCAGAGGGACTTTGAAGTGTTTACAACAAGGGATGGAAAAAAACAGGAAGACTTCAGGTGAGCTGAATAGGCGGAGAGAGCCGAGTGCTAAAAAGAACGGCTGGTGAGAATGGGAGGTGTGTGGAGGAAACTAGCACTTCACAATTAAAGTGTTTGAGTTTTTTTTTTGGGGTGGGGGGTGAATACATTAAAGCGAGTAACGTTCATTTGGGAGTTCTGAAAAGCTTTTTAAAAAGGCATTTTGCAGGTGACGAACAGCATTATGAGAGCGAGTGCAGAGCGGATACGTTCTGGAGAGAGCGTGTGGGTGTCGAGTGAGAGCCCGTCGGCTCTATCACTCCCAATCCTCTCTCCACGCCGCCGGGGCGATAGCTCGGCTGGCACTACAACGTCGTCTCTGGCAGCTCTGAGAGGTGCTCCACCGCCACATCACACCACTTTCACGCTCGTGCTGGAGGAGGGGGGTCTCTTTGTTGACCTGCTTTTAAAACGCACCACTTGTGCGGCAATCACCAAAAATAACACCAGCACTCTAAAGAGTTCCAGCCCCTTGTCTTAGTTAGTCACGTAGTGTAAGAACAATGCGCTGTTTAAAAAAAGAAAAAGGAGAACGGCCTGGTCTCGGCAGCAATCTGCAGTGTGTAGCAGCCGATAGCTTGGCCGCGCTCTAGAAGACCATCATCACCGCCACCCAGAAGATCGTCAGATGACTTCTCCCAACCCTGGACTCTCCGCTCCACCCGGGACCCTTTCCTGGACACGGACAAAATAGTTTTTATCCTGCCTGAAAACGGCTCTTGCGACGTTAGACCAGCAGCATGTGACTTGTCTTGTAAATGTGGTACGATGATTTACGTGGTCTCTCTTCAGATTTTTTACATGGCTACTTTTTGAGATTTTTCGATATATCGATACACGTTCACTGATTATTGCTACATTATTGTATGAAAGTGTGTTGCTTTTGTCATTGTGATACACAGCACTTGGTGCACACCCATTTATCCCACCGTCCTTAATAAGCAGTGGGCAGCCATGAAAGGTGCTGTGTATTATTTTTAAGCCTGTTTTCATACGAGGACAACAAAGTTGGAATCTTTTCTATTCTACACACCAAAGCCATGAACTGTCTGACTTGGTCTGATTGAGAAGAAAAGAAGAAGAAGAAAAAAAGCATCCGTCCACTTGACGGACATGTTGTAAGTATTAGAGCAGCGTTATTCATTCACCTCCACGCTCGCCTTGCAAGTGCTGTATTACAGCTGGAGAACACTGACCATGCTAACCTCCCCTCAGAAACACTTAAAATAGACAAACGGAATGGAATGCAAGCACATGATCTTCCCGAGTCTGCGAGCAGATGCCGCTATTGATTCCTCTAATGAAATGGGAGAGAGAGCTGGCGGCCGCTGAGGTTTTCAGAGTCTCGTGCGCTCCGTCCAACCCTCCCTCTACCTGTAGTGCATTAATGAATCAGCCTGATATGCCACTGGGGTTCGGAAAGGCCTTTACAGCTCTGCTCCTTTCTGAAAGTTTTTTTTTTTTTGCCACGGAGCTGGATCTCCAATGGCAAGCTGCCCAAGAAACCGGACCAATGGAGGACCCAACGTTCTGCCTGTACATCATTATCCACAGAGGTGTTGGCATGTCGGAGAACGACATTAAATCTTCTGGCAACAAGTCGGCTATGACAATGCTGCTCCTTGTACTTTGAAGATATTGCTAAGTGGCTGCTGATGTCAGAGAATTAGAATTTCAGAGTGGTAATTGGCTCCATCCCCACCGCTCGCTGCATTCAGCGCGGACTGGGGCTCCTGCCAAAGCCTCCATCTTTTTGTTTGGCGACACTGCTCATGTCTGCATTTGTCCCTTTTGATAACGCCTTTCATCCTGTTTGCATTGATTACAGCCTGACGAGTCACCCTGATACACTCCGGCCCATTCATCCCCCGGCAGAACAGTGGGCCCTTTGTGAGCAGGAATGTGTCTCTTTTCAGGCCCGGGCCCACGTATTAAAGCATGTCAATAATCCCGAGACAGCGTCACCGCACAATACCGACTCATCATGGAAATAAGGCCCCTCATTTTCTGCCCCGCCACGAGAAAAAAAAAAAAAAAGCGAGCGTGGACGCGAACACATACGGCGAAATGAAACGATTCCTGCCTAGTTGGAGATAATCCCTTTAGCTTTCATTTCGGGGCCCTCATCAACATGCAGCCGTACCGAGAGCTGTTAGGGGTGCATAAATAATCTGCCTGCGTTTGCCTGGGACACTTTCAAATTGCCGGATTGGATATCCGACTGCAACGTTTCATTTAGCTCTGCTGCTCTTCTGTTTGTTTGCCGAGTAAAATCTCTAGGAAGGGGGAGGGAGGGAGGGAGGGAGGAAGGGAGGAGGGGAGAAAAGAAAAAAAAATACAACAACTTTTGGCATGACACTTCAGGATGTAGAAACCCTGGCACACTGTATAGGGACTGGCTGCGAAATGGTGGTTTTGTACCAGGGCTTGTTTGACTGTGATGCATAATTGCAAAAGCGGGACAAAGGGGACTCTCATCTGCGGCGGCGGCTACTAAAACATTAAAAATAGACATCTGTTACGCTTACTCCTGCGCAGGGCCAGGTGGTGCTGTGAGAATAGCTAGCCAGTCGAAAGCAGGCCAGCCAGGGGAGGGGGAAAAAAGCAGGGGGACCGTCGTCGTTCTGCAACGCATTAAAACCCACCTCTGCAAATAGCCCGGCACGTAATGCCTTGGGGTGGACATTTCACAGAGACTGGGGTTTCAGTGTAAATAAACAGTGCGGAGGTCTCCGTGGGTGGAGGGCCCCTCTGCCAGGAGCGAGCCCCGGCCCTTTGTTGCCTTTAACAGCACTTTCTATTGAGGAGCGTGAAGGGTCGCCTGTGAGAGATTAGGCTGCCAGTTCCTCTGTGCGCTTGAGTTTCTCACACAGTCCTGGAGGAAGCCACTCTCGACCACGGCAGCGGCCCAATCGCCTCCTTCCAAGCGGCCTCAACCCCGGAGAAACCCCAATTCTCGAGCGCGTTTCCATTACCGGCCGTGTAGAGTTGCATGTTGCACATTAGATTTGGTAACATGACATTGCATTTCAGGGCCTGCTCCTGCGTAAAAGGGGACCGTCCCGAGCGCCTTGAACAAGTCCCCCCGCCTGCTCTCGCTGAAGGTCCTTTGGCAGTTGCTCTGCATCACTAATAAGGACCAAATTCCGCCCCGGGGCTTCGCTGCAGCCGTTAGACGTGGGACCCACGTGGGACGGTGCAGAGGTCACAGATTTCAGGTGGCCAATGGCGGCGTCGTGGTGACGTGCGAGGATGACCCCCAAAAAGCCGCGCGCAGCATCACCATCTGAAAGGCCTTCCAATTACGCACGGACGCCTCGGGACGTTTGAAGTGACACAAAAGCCGCTGCCCCGCGCGTTTAGGTCCGAACTCGCGCAAAACGCCACCAAAATAAACGCGTCCCTTCGGTGCGACATCTGTAACGCGTTTTGCGCGCAGAAGCGCAATCGCATATATACGGATATATATATATATATATATATATATATAGAGAGAGAGAGAGAGAGAGAGAGAGAGAGAGAGCTAAATGCGAAACAGAGACAAATACGTTTCTTTGACGAGCGATATAAATTCTTTGTTTTGCGGTAATAGTAATGTATTCATTGAAAAAAAAAAATCAAACTGATATTTAGCCCCTACTAGCTTTTTTCCCCCCTCCCTCCTTTGTTTTATGCAAGGCTCTTTTTACCACATGGTAGTGACAGATTGTTTGAGCTGGAAGGAAAAGCCATTCGAAGCTAATTAAGCAGCCATTCCAAGCACTATTCGCAGGCAGGAGGCTGAGAAGCACAGGCATTTGTCAGCGCCGGGCCCCGCGTGGTCCTGATTGACAACGCGGCTTTCTGACTGACAGGCCCCGCGCCCGCCGGCCAATGGCGAGCGGCGGAGCGAGGCGGCCGCGTCCTGATTGGGCGGCGGGCTGGGGAGGGGGCGGCGCCGCCCCCACGTGGGGCCGAGTGCGGCGAGCGACGCGTGATTGGTCGGTCTCCTCGGGCGCAGACATGTTGTGCCGTCGGTGGCGCTGATACGACGGCGCGGAAGGAGTAATGGGTCGATAACACAAATCTGACCTTTATTGTACACCCTTAACCCACGCGCACTATTTGAATTTTTTTTTTGGGGGGGGGGATAAATATTTAGTGTTGTGGAGTGTCGTGATTAGAGCCGAACTTATGAACGCATAAAGATTCTAGCCAGCGCTAATTCGTACACTCCTTTGTGTGGAACCTTGTTCATGTCACGAGTCTCCCTTTCACTCTTGACAGTAAAAACCAAGCTCTTGGTCAGTATTTTCATAAGATTCAGCTCGGTAATGCCTTTCACCACACGCCTGCTCAGTATTAACAGGCTAGTGTCGATTATAACACAGCCAGGCGTTCGAGTTCGTCCGAAACAACACGATATGTGCAAGTTTCATAGAGCGAGTTTTGACGCGCGTGTGAAAGAGAGAAAGAAAAACAGAAATCAACTTCAAAGCGCGTATTAATGTTTGCACACGTCGGGACAGCGGATGGCTGCAAATTATCGACGAACGCGCGCGGGAAATCGATTCCACCTGACCATATTCCAGAGATTTTTTTTGTCCTGGGCGAACAATTGTCATTGTTGGAAGTAAGCTGTTTGTCCACGCAGAGCCCGCTCAGATCCAAAATGGCGCCCGTGACGTCAGGGGCCGCCGCCGTCCAGTCCGCGCGCGCGCGGCCGCGGCCCCCACGTGGGCGCCGCGCCGCGATTGGCCGGCCGCTCGCTGGGAGCCGATTGGCCGCCGGCTGAACGCTGGTGTCAGTGGGCAGTCTGTGTGTGGTACAGAACGCGGCGGAGGAACTGGGCGACGCGACGCGACTCGTTTGAGCGTCGAACAAGACGGAGAAGCGAGAGAAAGGGGGAGAGAGAGAGAAAGAAAAAAAAAAAAAAGAGATTTTTTTTTCCGCCGTCCAGCCTCGACCGACGCGCGAATGCGGATTGCGAGACCCGCTGCCTCCGCGCAGGACACCGCGCTGGACCTGTGAGGGCGGTTTCGAGGGTTCGGAGCCTCGGACGCGCCGGATTCGCTTGGCGCCCCCGAGCCCGTCTTCCGCCGAGTCCTCGCCCGAGGAATAATCACTCTCACCCAGCCCGACCCCTTTCATGGCCGTCGAAGGGCTTTGAAGCGGCGGGGGAAGGAAGAGCAAAGGTAAAAAGCAGACGGCGGCTTCTTTCTGTGGGCGGCAAAGCGACTGGTTGCGCGTAGCTGCGCGACGCTACGCGGTGGCGAGCACATAACCAGTCCGCCCGCCGTAGCACCCGGTTATAAAACCCCCACGATCTGGAGGAAATTCTGCCGCGTTAACTTGGACGCCACTTCGTGCAATTGGCGCTTAATTGGATGAACACGCGGTTATACATTTTTTTTTTTTTTTGCGTGTTCCTGGTGGGTTTTTACTGTGTAGCGCGGGTCGTTTTTAATACAATTGGTCGCATAGTTTAAACGCGCTGTTTTTTTTTCTTCTTCTTCTGCTTTCTCCATTGTTTGGCCGTGGCTGTAGAGACCGAAGGGAGATTAAAAGCCGAAGCTTCAAAAAAAAAAAAAAAAAAAGGAAGGAAGGAAAGACTCGGAAGAGAGAAGGACCGAAGCGAGCTTTTCACCCCCGCGGAGGACCGGGCTTTGTCCGCACGCCTGCGTGCGCAGGGAGGGGTGGCGGGCCGCGGCTCATCTGCTCGGATTACCGACGGAGAGAGGTGGGGAGAGACACGCCGCGTTTCCCGGACGACTTCTGCCTTCCGAGGGACACGTTCGAGATGTATCCGCAAGGCCGGCATCCGGTGAGTAGCGAGACGGGATTTCTTTGCACTGGGGCGGGGGGGGGGCGGCGGACAAATCTCGTCCGCGGCCAGATAACGCGATAATTGCCTTCGCGGGCGCGAGGCGCGCTGATTCCCCCCCCCCTCTATTGTGCCGAGCGGGGCTCGAACCAGGGGTCACCGTACACAACAACAACAACAATAACAGCACCAAAAAATCCCAGCGGTTCCTCTTTCCAGCATGTGGTGTGTGTGTTTTTTTCGTATCGACCAACAGCTGGTTATTGTTCGGTAAATTCGGTAAATGGTGTTTTCTGGGGTTCTCGCGCTTATTCCCACCGGAGGAGAAGCGCCCGCCCTGCCCGAAACCGCGACAACCCTCCCCTTTTCCGCCTGAACGGAAGCTTTAAAAAAAAAAAAAAAAAAAAAAAAACCCGCTCGTTGCGGCGTGTTGTTTTCCGCCTTGCGGCTGTAATGGGCTGACCGACAGCTCGGTGCCGATATTTATCGCGATATTTGGTACCGCGATATGCAAACGCCGCCTACCATTCACGTTTCGGGTTTTCAGAATTCAGGCCGTGTTGCTAATGATGTTACCGACTGGTGGATATACTCCCAGTATTCCAATGTGTGGTGAGATGAGTGGTCACGTGACGTGTTGCCCAGCCCTGGCCTTGTGGTTGGCGTAGTGGGATGTTGCTCCTGGTGTAAATGCAATTCCAATGAGCTCCTTTTTTTTTTTTTTTTTTTTTGTATTGTTTTTGTTCAGGCGCCCCATCAGCCAGGTCAGCCTGGCTTTAAATTCACGGTCGCCGAGTCGTGCGACAGGATCAAAGATGAGTTCCAGTTTCTGCAAGCCCAGTACCACAGGTAAATATTCATATCTTCCGCCGATTTGAATATAGATGTGTGTGTTTAATTTACTTTGTGACAGTGGTGCGGTACAGACATGCTTGTGTTTGGTTTCCTCCTCAGCGATGGTTTGCGCCGTGTAATTGACGGTTGCATTTTAAAGCGACCTTTGCACTTTTCACCTCGCTGTGCAACGTGAATAAATTCAGTGTTTCGTTGTGGACGGGCTCGTTCTTGGGAGCAGTGACCGACATTCTCCATTTTAACTGCCGGTGGACTATTTGGGGAAGACGGATCGATATATTTTGATGAAAGCGTATCTGAAGGTTTCTCCACGGCAGCTATCGGTTTCAGATCAAATGTGCACTCAGTTTTTTTTTTTTATTCATTTTTCTGCCTGCAGTCTGAAGGTGGAGTATGACAAACTGGCCAATGAGAAGACAGAGATGCAGCGTCACTATGTCATGGTGAGTGTTTACACAGATTTGTCCTCACACACACACACACACACACCTTCAGTGGCGCGCTGATCTGAGTCGGCGTGTACACAGCGTATCTGCCGTTTGGTCTGAGATTATTCGGGGCTGCGTGGTCGGACCGGCCGTATCTGCAGGTCACTCGTGGATCTTTATCAGCTGAGCTTTATGGGTGTGAGCCACGCCATTTCGGGCTCGTTACCGCCATCGCGCTGCGGGGCTATTGACCTGGCCGCCGCCTGGCAATTACCGTGGAGGAGGCTCTGGGAATACCCGGGGGGTAAAAACCATTTAGCCGCTAGTTTACGGTCCGAAACAAACCATCTTCCTTATGTAAACGGGCAGAATTCCGCTGGTTCCACCGGGGTGGAGCCTAAATTCCAGCTAAATATGAAAATGTATTAGCCAACGGCTTGTGCCATGTTGACAAAGGGCACTTATCTTGTTTAGACTGGCGTACTTTTGTTAAACATTATTATTAGATTTTTCCTGTGCAATGCGTCGCCGCGCGCTCCCCGAGGTGAAGGAAAGTGGGGTGGTAGTAGCCTAGTGGGTAACACACTCGACTATGAACCAGAAGACCCGGGTTCAAGTCCCACTTACTACCATTGTGTCCCTGAGCAAGACACTTAACCCTAAGTTGCTCCAGGGGGGGACATGTCCCTGTAACTACTGATTGTAAGTCGCTCTGGATAAGGGCGTCTGATAAATACTGTAAATGTAAGTCCCGCCCAGAAACGGCCAGTCAAGGGCTCGTGTAAGGAGCAGGTCTGATTTATCCCGTCGATCGGCGTCCCCGCGTTTTTCGGGACGCTGAGCTGGTTGGCGCGTGAACCCGTACGGGAAGTGAGTCACGGCCACCATAGAGAGGGTTTATCTTAGATGGCGTGGAGATTCTTCGGTCTTGTGTGAGTGTGATGCTAATCTCTAATCATGTGTTGTTCTTGTTTTTTTGTTTTTTAAACAGTATTACGAGATGTCCTACGGGCTGAACATCGAAATGCATAAACAGGTACGTGCTGCGGAAACCGTACCTGTTTTGCGGCCGCGCCCGCGGCCGTGGCGTGTTGTGACTGTCTGCTGATGGAAATAAGAGAGGCAGGCGGTCGGGTCCTGTGAGGTCACCTCACTGTCATACCCCGAGCCATGAACACACACACACACACACACCGGCCACTGCCTCGCCTCTCCGAACGCTGACAGGGCTAGCGGCACGCAGGGCTCTGATGGCCGTGCTTTGATAAGATTAAAGCGAAGACTTTGGCAGGGGCGAGGTGACCGGGACGCCGCAGATATTAATCAAAACCCAGAACCCTGCTATCGTGGGGTGTGCTAGTTAAAAAGTCCCTGTCCAGAAAAAAAAAAAAAAAAAAAGGTTGAACTCCAGGCCCGACCAGACGCTCAATTACCGACTGCGGCAGCCTCCACCGCCGCAAGGCGCGACTTGTAGCGCGGGATGTGGGGAGAGGGGGGGGTGGACCAGTGGGTGTGTCATTAGCGGCGAGGTATGATGAATGGCGGGTGGAGAAAGGGCAGTTTTGAAGGGGACTTTATGAGTCTCACCCGAGGCCCCGCAAGGTTAACGGCGTCTGCGGCGGCACGGCGAATTGGAGCAGCATGTGCGATTCATCAGCGGTCGCCGCGTGTCGGGAGAGCCAGATGCCTCGCCGCGAAGAGGGGCTCCGCCGGGCACTTATCTCCGGGGCGAGGGGGAGGTGGGGAGGTGCGTAAACAGGTTAATCGACTGGCGTGGCTTTAAGCGCTCGCCTTTTGTTTATCAATAAGCCGGCCGGGCCGGCTGAATAATTCATGCGGCGGCCTCCCCTCGTCGAGTGTTTTGTGATGACATCAGCGCGGGGTAAACAGCCGGCCCGCTCGCCGTATCATCTGGGCTGCCGGGGGGGGGGGGGGAGGAGGAGGCTGGAACACGAGGAAGGAGGGGGGGGGGGGGACCGCCGGAGCGTTAGGTTTGGCCGGATTTGCAGGATGCAGACGAGCATGTTATCTCCCCTCTCCGAGGATTTATTTTGCGGAGGGGGGACAGGGGCTATCTTGCGGCGCGGGGTTTGCTTATTCCGTTTTTCGCAAAGCCGATTTCAGGAAGCGGGCCCGGGGCCGCGGTGGCCGGAGGATCTTTGACCGCCTCCGCCTGATGTAGCTTGACAGCCGGCTCTGGGTCTCGGTGCTGTGTTTAATTATTGCGCCTCACAATGGTCAGTGATACACCGCCCCGCCCTTGAAAACAACACAACGCTTTTTAGCAGGGGCGCGGATCACAGAGGATCCTGGGATAGACGTGTAGAAATAAATAACGATGATTTAAAAAAAAAAAAAAAAAAAAAAAATCAAATACCTTCAAATTTTTAGCTTTTTCTAATGAACATCTCCGTCGTCCCACCACTAGTATCTGGAAATGATTCTAATTTTGTAAATAGCATTTGATATTCGTGACAGGTGCTGGGAACCGTATGTATGAATAAGATCAGCGTTCTGACCGGCGTGTTTATGAAGCTCATGTTGCTCGTCGGGGGGTGGGGGGGGGGGGGGGGGGGGGTGACCGTGTAATGAGTGAATGGAAGTCACTCCAGATTAGAATAAATGCGAATATAAATCGCGCTGCCCCGCGTAGCAGAACTAACGCGCAGGTAGGTCCCGCCCGGAAGCCCGAGTCCTCCCCTGTTTGTCGCGTTCGGCTCCTCCGGCTCGTCGATAACGAGCTGCCGCAGCGCCGCGCGGGGAGGCTGCTTCATTAAGGGAAGTCCTGTCTGTGACCCATGGGGGCTTGCGGGGGGGGCGGGGCGGGGCGGGGGAGAGTTAGAGAGGGAGAGCTTGTTCGGATGAATAATTTATATGGGATTCCAGGAATTGTTTGCCACGGTGATGATGGTCTGCTTGTCTGTGAGCCAAAACAAACTGAGTGGGAGACGTGCACGCGCACACACACACACACACACACACACACACACACACACACACACACACAGAGCAGCCTTGCTTGAGGCAGTATATGTAGATGGCTGGTGCAACTGTGCAGAATGTGGCCCATTATCATGGTCGGTCTGGAAATGTGACTAGGATTCAACAGGACAATTATGGCGCATTTGAGAGCGTGTACCCAGTTTTGTGACATTTTAAGTGTCTGTTTAGGAGGAGGCAGGTTCTGGGGTGGGGGGGCGCTCGGGCAGTGACGCTTTTAGGGGAGAAGATTTCCTGCAGGGTGATTGCAAGCCTAATTGAGGAGATTGTATGTATTTTTTTTCCCCTCTTTCTTCTGCCTGACTGGTACTGATTCAGACAGGGGAGGGTTTTTTTTTTTTTTTTTTTTTTTTTTCGGTTGAGGGGGGTTGGGAGAGAACTCGGTCTCAGATTACAGCAGCATCTGGCCCTCACTAGTCACCGTCTGACCTCGGCCATTAAGAGCCAGAGCCCCCTGGCCCCGCTCCCAGCAGATCAATGCAGAGGTAAATTCAGACGTCAATAAACAGTTAGGCCTGGATTTGCCGCACATTAACAATGGTTGGAAGAGAACAAAAAAAATGCTCCTCAGATCACCGGGCGCCCATTGCAAATGAGGTCTGAATGGGATGGGCTTTCAACTGAAGGGGGTTGATGGGGAGGGTTTTTTTTTTTTTATAAATATGTGATGTTCTGACCCCACCTCCCACAACGACCTTCTGATTTTATCCTGTCTCCTCTTATATATATTTTTTTTTTGTTTGCGCCCCGCAGAGACCAAGTGCCCCGCCTCAATCACCAGTTATTTCCCCACAAATTTAATACTCATCAGTGTCTCGCTGCACTCGGCTAATGCCCGATAGCAACAGGCAAATGGCTTTCAACGTGCCATTGACAGGCTTGTCTGAAAGAGCTCTTGAAGCAGCGCTAGACAGCTCAGAGTAGCTGTAATTGTGTAGCCGAGCGAAAAAGCTCCCCCGCTCAAGGGCTCTGTTTTCATTGGCTTAAAGTGACAATACCCTATTTTTATCCCCCCCTTCCCCGTTCGGAGCTTGACTAAAAGCTTTACTGCGCATGACCTGCTAAATTGTGCTCAATGAGCGGGGTTCCGCCCTTCCACTCGCATACTTTGTCTTTTACATATTAGCTCCGGGAGGAGGAGGGGGAAATGCACAGACCGACGGGAGTAATAAATATTTTGGATTTATGGCGACCCGCTCGGTTGCTGCTGAGATTTTATTTATTTATTTTTTTTTTTTGAAGAGGCCCATGCTTAGCATGAAGAGCAGATGATAAAATTTAATAGGTTCTGCAGTAGTCGCGCGGCGTGGTTCATGGATGGGCGGGTGCCGCGTTTAGTTGGTGGACATGTAGGTTTATGTGTGCGGTGGGAAATGAGGAGAATCGGTTTCTTTTGCTGGGATTGCAGCTCGCTGATGTGCCTTGTAAACTTGTACGTTTCTAAATGTTTGGTGCAATAATCCCTTTTAATCTGGGTTCTCCTTGAAATGTCATGATTGCTCGATAATTCATATACTATGCTAGACGTGAGATGGCAGCTTGTTTGAGCTGATTTTGAAAAGTGCATTAAATACCATGACTAGTATGACAGAGCACATTACTTCTGGTAATAAAGATGTATGTCACTAGTTCAGGATACTTTGCAGCTCAGAAGTGAGCAATAAGCCTCAGTTCTTCATTCGTTGTGTTTATATGACCGCATGGTCTCTGTGGCTGGAGCAGAATCTCTCTCTCTCTCTCTCTCTCACTCACACGGTCTATTGTCCTTCCCTACCCCTCTCTCACTCCCCTTTTCTCGCTCTCTTCCCCCCTGCTTGGATATGGAGCTGTTGACCCCTCCCCCCATTCCTGCCCCTTTTATCCACCATTAATTTGCAGAGCTGATCTGATCGACAGCCCGAAAATTCAATTTAATGACCTGCCTCTGTGCGCATAATATGATTTTACAGCCTGTTATGGTCAAGCAGAGGTACAATTTACATAATGATCAGAGAGAGATTGGGTCGCTGCTGTTGCTGTGGCAACCCGAGGGGGTTGGGCCGAGGAATGGCGGCTGAAGCCCATTGGGGCAGGAGGAGGCAGGTTGTCTGTTAAATGATGTCATATTGCTCTGTGAGGTTTTTGCAATAGCGAAACTTGGGTAAAATGGTTTTTTTAGTGAAGTATTAGTGTTAACGGTGGTGACTGCTGGCACAGACAGTGTGTTTCAATTAATAGATAATTGATAACGATAATTATGAGCAAAAACTTAATTTGGTAGCATTTGGTGGTAAAAGTATTGCAGTCGGTGGTTAAGTGTTAATTTGAAATTTGATTTTGTGATTGTGCTAATGTCACGGCGTGAGGGGGTTGGGATGGGGGCTGGGTGGGGTGGGGTGGAATTTAGCTGCAGGGAATTGACCCATGGTGGCGCAGGGGTCCAGATCCCGGGATAAAAACGAGCGGAATGCAGCCGAAATCTCCCACTTCCCAGGCCGGCAATCGGTGTGTTGGCTGCCTACGCCCGTGACATTGATGCCATCAAGGAGCTTCTTGCCCTCCCCTTTCTATTTATTTTTGTGCGGCCTGCAAACGAGCCTCAGAAGATGGGCTCCTTGTCCCAGAATAACCATGAGTTATGCCGCTCTTTCAGATTATTCTCTCGGAATATGGCCTGGGGCGTCGTTTCATGCCGTTACTTTTTCTTAATATCAATGATGGTCATTAGAAATATTGCCAGGCCCTTTTCTTGTAGCCCATCTCTGCGTAGCGCGGCGGAGGTAATTGTGAAGTATTGCCCTCGTTTATCTCCCCTGCTCCAAAACGGCATTAGCATATTTCAGGATCTCAATAAAATAATCCCTCACGGTAATGGCCAAGTCATGGGGTTCTCGCCGAGTCAGGGTTCTTACTCTAGTCACGTCTCTATTTGACTCCACTCCAGATGGACTCTGTGGCCCCTAAGGCCAGAGTTTGCCAGCAAGATTCTCGTCTCTTGCCAAGGTGTCTTAGGCACTGATAGCTGATTTAATTTGATCTCATGTCACCAGTAATAACCGGAATGTTCTGGGCTTTTATGGTTTTAAAGGTGCTCCAGAATCTATGGTGGCCATCAGATGCCAGGGGCTGCTTCCAGGTGTAGTTACAGGGACAGTCCCCCTGGACACGCTCAGGGACACAATGGTAGTAGGTGGGGTTTGAACCTGTGACTTTGTGGTCTTCTGGTCCATAAGCGAGTGTCACACACACTCACACACTAATGAAGTGTTGTGTCAAGTACAAGTGTTGTAAGAACTATATGTTTTGATGTTGGTTGATGATTATGTAGTAATTTTGTGCAAGTTTGTTTTATTTTTCTGGATTTATAGCTCATTTTACCCCCTTGTGAGTTTTTTTAATGAATCCTTTTCCCCTTCTCTCTTTCAGACTGAGATTGCTAAACGTCTCAATGCCATTCTTGCTCAAATTATGCCTTTTCTGTCACAAGAGGTACGTTTCCAAGATTTTGTTTCCATCAGTGTAGCTGTAGGATGTCTTATTGATTGCGTGCTCTTATTGTTTAGCCAAGCTTTATTACATTTTTTCTCTCTTTCTACCCGCAGCACCAACAGCAGGTAGCTCAGGCTGTTGAACGTGCCAAGCAAGTGACAATGACCGAGCTGAATGCCATCATCGGGGTACGTGGACTTCCCAATCTGCCTCTCACCGTGTGTATACCCCTCTTATTCTTTCATTTGACCATAGTCAGGGGCAAACCTGCACGCTGGAGCTGACCTCACCGCACCCCAGACCGGCTGTTCTGGCCGCAGTTTAGGGGTTGTGGTTATTAGTAGTTATGGGGTCTGGTTAACGAGTGGGTGGTTTTCGGGAATTCTGGCCTCCTGTGTGTGTGTGTGTGTGTGTGTGTGTGTGTGTGTGTGTGTGTGTGTGTGTGTGTGTGTGTGTGTGTGTGGTTGTATCAGTGTTTGGGGCAGTGCACTGGCAGCTTCCTTAGCCTGCGGTTTTGCCCACTGCCTTCAATGGTTTTTAATTTTTGTTAATTTATGTATTTCATATTAATAATTTTTTAACATGGTGTTACTGCGTGTTTATTTTTAAAAAAAATATAATTGTTTTAATTTGATTTTTGTGTGTCCAGAGCCATTCTGTGTCAGGATGCCTGGGTCCATTTATTTAAAAGTCCGTAGTCGACAACCGTTGTGCTTTTTTTCCTCTAAGGAGGAAGCAGCTTTTAACTGTCAGATGTGAAGCGTTCCTCCTGCACCCACTCACACTACAGCTTTAATTGGATAAAGCCTGAGCAGACTCGATTCAAACTGCCTGTGTGACCTCATCGAGGTTAAGAGGCTAGCGAGCGCGAGACAGCGACCTAGCCAATCGGCCAATCAGAACCTCAGGGAGCCTCCGAGCCAATCGGAGCGCCGAGGGCCACGGCCATACAACAAGCACAGCCTGTCACATCCTGTCACTTGCTCAGTTAGACGCTCACAATGAGTTTCACTCAGGCCAGACCCCCGGCTGCCACATGTTGTAGCCCACGACGTCGCACAATGGAGTCGTGTATCTACAGTACAGCGGCTCGCCGCATCCTCCACCTGCTCCCGCTGGCGGGGTTTTTTTTTGGTTTTTTTTTTATATCGTTCCAGCTCGCCAAATAAAAACCGGGGGGCGGAGTTTAAATTTTTATTTTTTTTAAAGAGAGTCGATAGGCGTCTCGGACGAATTGCTGACCCCGCTTTGATTAGCCTCCTTGAAGCGGTCGTTAGGAAGACCGGGAGCTGGGTCAGGGCAGCTGGAGGCAGATATTGGAATTCAATTAAGGCAAATGAGCCAAGACTGTGACCCCCATTTTCAAGGTAATTGCTTCCTCGAATCCGGTTGAATGCAACTGTCGGCGGGGCCTGTCATTAAGCAGGCGGCCATTCAGCACAGAAGCTTGGCACACACACACATGCGCACACACACACACACACACACACACACACCACCGACCTCAGTGTCTCCTCACCACGATGGCTGAATAACAGAGGCAGTCAGGCAAGCAGTATTAGACACACACACACACACACACACACACGGGAAAAACAAGCTTTTATTTGTTGGATTGAGAGATGGCAGGAGATCAATCTCCATGCCTTCCCTGTGTGCGGGAGGCTGCTGGGGGAGGGGAGTCATTAAAGATTCAATGTTAATCAGGAGCCAGCAGCGTTTGGCAGCCTACTGCAGTCAGGCGGAGGGATGGATGGAGGGAGGGAGGGAGTGAAAGGGGAAAGGAGAGAGAGAGAGAGAGAGAGAGATGGAGCGAGAGTGGGAGGGAGCGAGGGACACTAATGCCTGTCCTCTGTGATAATTTCAACCCAGTCCGATTTAGGAGGCTGTGCCCCGCTCGCGGGCGCGCTAATGACCGACTGTAGCTGGCGCTGCTCTGTTAATGATACTGTCACCCAGACAGGGACACAGACCAGGTGATGAGTTATTGACAGAAGTGCTATTAGCCACGGTTGCTTCCTCTTAGCGCCCAGACACGCATGGATTAGTGCGAACAGGCAGCTTCCTGTTAGCACGCCTGTTATCCATTATATAAAAGCCTATGTAAATACCAGTCCTGGGGTGTATCACTCATGCAGCCATATTACACATTATTGACCTGTTTGGGTGGTCTTGGCTTTGCTAAAAAAAAAAAAAAAAATTATTATAATATATGTACTATTTTTTTGTGTGTGTACATATATCATTTTTTTAAGGAACTCCAGGCCTACTTTGCATATATTTGCAGCCCAAATGAGTTTCAAATTCAGATTTCCATTTAATCAGTTGCATCGTTTTGAAAACTACTGACACTGCTTTGTCTGGCACAAAGAGCGCGGCGTTGAGCAACAAGAAGTTGCTATTTGCATATAGTATGAAAATCACCAGCCTTTTTCACCCCTCTCTTCCTAATTACTCAGCCCTCGCTCATTTCCATGCAGCAAATTTCCACCACGATTTCGGCATCTGTGAGACGGCGCGCATCGCGTTTATATTTGTCTTGCGCTTCTCTACGCGTTAGACCTCTGACAAGGTTCTGTGTCTCTCTCCCTCTCTCTCTCTCTCTCTCTCTCTCTCTTTTTCTTCCTGCTTTCCCCGTCCTCCCCACCACCACCACCACCACCACCACCAATACTACCACCACCACCAGCAGCAGCAGCAGCACTCCATGTTCCCCGCACTCATGGTTAGTGTGGGCGGTTCCTGCTCCTCTGTTGTTTGTCACCTGCCTGCCAGCAGTGCATGCCGCGCTAAAGCCACCTTCAGCTGCGTCGCTGTTGCGGTTAAAAGTTGTAGTTTTTTTTAATTTTTTTTTATTCGTTCCCCTTCCCATCTCCATTTGCCGGTTAGGTTTTTAATTGCTCCACCCCCCCCCCTCCACCTCCACCCCCCCCTCCTCCTGTGTAAACTGGCGGAGCTTTGGAGACATTTACACAGATGAAACAGATAAGTACAGGCAGAGAAGGTCTTTATCCAGGAATATTGAATTAGGAGATTTATTTCTTTATTTCCCTCCCTCTCCTCCGCCGAGGCTCTCTAATGAGGCTGCTTGATGATCATCTCCGCATGCTCCCCTCATTAGGCGAGCCGAACGGGGAGCGTCCTCGCTCCTGATTATTTCCTCTCCTCTCCCTCGCTCCATAAAATAGGTGTCTCCTTGACACGGCCACGATATTGATGAACAAATTAATGAGACGACATTATACCGCCTAATTGCCAGTCGGTGCGGGCGGCTTTCCACTTAAGGCCGGAAACGGCGGCCTGTCTTTCCGGCGCGCCGCCGCGTACGTGGGACGCGATGCGGCCGCCTGGAAAGCCGCAAAGACTTTGGACTCGGCACCGATGGATCCGCTAAGTATTATTTAACCTCGTTCTACTCCACTGGCTTCCCAGGCTGAGTGGCTTTTTAACTTCCCAGAGTCCTCTAGGCCGCCGCCCCGGCTAGTTTGTCCTAATTTGTCGAGAACTTTAGCGCGTTTTTGGATGTTTTTAGGACCTGGCTGTGCTTGTGTGGCTGTGACCCGAGGGTTTACGCTTCCTACCAGCCACTAATAATGGCGCGCCGGCGCTGCGGTTGTGTGTCTGGCGCCAGGTTGAGCGGTGCGACCCGGGCCCCTGCCTATTCCCGCCGACCCACTCGCGGTCTGTCTGTCCACAGCAGCAGCAGCTCCAGGCCCAACACCTTTCACACGCCGCCCACGGCCCTCCCGTCCAGCTGCCCCCGCACCCGTCCGGCCTGCAGCCGCCCGGCATCCCGCCGGTGAGCGGCTCCGGATCGGGCCTGCTCGCCCTGGGAGCCCTGGGCAGCCAGCCGCACCTGCCGGTGAAGGACGAGAAGAACCACCACGACGTGGAGCACAGAGGTGGGAGTCCAGACGTCCCAAACTTAAAGAGGCCTATTTCTTTATTTTTATTAACCATTTTTCTTTCTTTCTTTCTTTCTTTCTTTTTGCTCCCTCCCTCCCTCCCTGGTGGATTCCCTCTGTGTAGAGCGGGAGTCTAGCACGGTAAGTCGGGCTTCTTTTATCTCGTTCACTTGACATTGACTTTTTGGATCAAGCTGTTTGCCGATTAAGGCATTTTTTTTCCCCCCCTTTCTGCGCGGAATTAAAGGAATGCCGTAGTTAGGATTCATCCATGACGGGAGAACACACACGTTCGCGTCCTGTAAGCCGTTTTAAATAAAATAACGAATGGGAGATGAAGTCTGCAGAATAATCCTGTGCCGTCTAATCCAGGTGGAAAATGACTTAAATCACAGGACAGGGATTAGCACTTCTATAATTTCATCACAATTAAAAACGACTTTGACTCCGCGTCTTAAGGGATTTGGCCTCCCACCCCCACCCTGCTTTCCTGTCCCCCCCCCCCCCCCCCCCCCCCCCCTCGCCCCGCTTCTGCTTCCAGTAAATATTTATGAACAAACGCAGGATTGTTTTCCCCTCCTCGTCCCCTGGCCTTGTAAGCCATTTATTAGACGGGCTTAAATCTTCCCGACGGGCCGCGATGGTGCGGCAAGATTGCGTTTCAATTGAACGGGCCCCGTGAATGGGTGCAGTCATGTCTGCAGAAATGGAACTCGGACGGTGATTAGCAGCGCTGCTATTCTGTTCCCCGTCAGCCCTTCCTGTTGTCCCGGGTCATCTGATAGCACCACAATGACTTTGGTTATTGAGTCACGTTAAGCTTGTCTTTTAAAGGTCAACCCATTAGGCAGACGGCGTGGCACAGGGAGCCGGGCACAGTCGGACAAGCTCTTCACTTCTTCCTCCTTTCTTTTAAAAAGAGGGGCGGGTGGGAGGGAGGGGGGCGGAGTTAATTCTGCAGCTTTTTTTTTTTTTTTTTTTTTTTGGAGCACAAAGGCAACATTCATGTACATATTTAGAGTGTCGGCGCAAAGGGGCTTAAAGAGTCAGGAAGGCTCGAATTCCTTTGTGTGCGCTCCAAGAGAAAAAGAGGCGCTGCCGAGAGAAACACTTCGCGGGGCTCCTGAACGCGGCCAAACCACATCCTCCTTTTCATCCGCGCCGGCCTTCTCCCCTCCGCCGAGGGCCGATAAAAGGCGAGCTGTCAGGCTGCGGAGAGCGTGGGCCTGGCACAGGGGCCTGGCGCGGAGAGGGTGCCAGCCTGCTCGGGCATGCCCGCAGTGGGAACGCCACTCAGCCAGTGCCACACCGCTGCGCCGCCCCGCCCCGCCCGCCAGAGCCCCCTTCCTGCCTCTTTGTTCCATTCTCACTCTGCCCACACACCTTCGTATGTGTTCTTCTCTTCTCCGCACCCCTTCGCTCCATCTCTTCACGACTCTCCTCCCATGGAAAGCCACCAAGTGCAATAAAGGCCGCGAGTGGGTCTGGCCAGGTGCCACGCGCACCGACACTCCCGCGGCCAGCCGTTCGGCCCCGCTGCCTCTGGAGAAAGGGCCGCTGTTCACTTTTGTTTTCTTTGGGGGTGAAGCAAAGGGAGGATTGGAAAACAAGCTGTCTCCCCGGCTGGTTGACTCGGGGAGTTTTTGCGTTGTTTGCTTTGGTCAGTGTGCGTGCTCTGGTGAGATTAGTTTTTCTGTCTGTCCTGCTGTCCGTTTGGCGCACGTCTCCGGGCGGTGTCCCGCGGTGCTGCGCCGGGGTGCAGGATTGGTCCCGGGTGCCTCTTTGAAGTGAGTGTGGCGGTTCTGGTGTGTGAGCGCGGCCGTCGGGCCAGTTTGCTCAGCTGTCCCGCATGCTTTGCTCTGCTGGCCTGGCTTCGCTGGGAACGTCCAGCCTGATCCGGCAGGGCCCTGGCCTCAGCCTTTTGTCTGCTTGTGTTTGTGTGCGGAGTCGGATTTAGAGCCGTGTCTCATTTGCGCCCGTCGGTTGTGTGGAATCGGCTCTGATCGTTTTTCTTTATCCCACACTGAGAGCTGATGGGCGGCAAAGCTCTGATGTTCACTTTTGGTCTTGTGCAGAATAACTCCGTGTCCCCATCGGACAGCCTGCGGGCCAGCGAGAAACACAGAGGGTCCTCCGACTACAGCATGGACTCTAAGAAGCGAAAGGTCGAGGAGAAAGACAGCATGAGCAGATATGTGAGTAGTTCACAGCCTTTTTACCCACAGAATGATCTCTGGTCGGACTGGTTTACGTTGTGTGATCAGCTGATTGCCTGATTTTATTTGTCTGCCCTGAACAGGACAGCGATGGAGACAAAAGCGATGACCTGGTAGTCGACGTTTCCAATGAGGTAAGAGACACCTGGATCCTGTTCTGCACCAGTCCACGTGCTTTGTGTTTTTGGGTAGTGGTGACCTGATAGGATTTCGTTTTGAAGGGACATCTGTTATAGGGATGACTAATCTTGCATAACCGCGTGAGTGTGTGCGTGTTTTTGACCTACTTTCCCCGCGCGTCATTGATATTTCCCCATCTAGGACCCTGCCACCCCCAGAGTCAGCCCTGCCCATTCCCCCCCAGAAAACGGCCTGGACAAATCTCGCGCCCTGAAGAAAGATGCTCCCAACAGCCCCGCCTCCGTAGCCTCTTCTGGGAGCACCCCGTCCTCCAAAGCAAAGGATCACTCCCATGTAAGAGGAGTTGTGTGTGTGTGTGTGTGTGTGTGTGTGTGTGTGTGCGCGCACGCGCAGGAGAGGGTGGGCGTATTAGTGTGAGGTGTCTGAGCGCCTCGGGTGGGGGTAGATGTGTGTGTGCATTGGAGATGCCCGCTGCCCTGCTCCTTCAATCTCTTTTATGGCTTAGGAATAAATGTCACTCGGTGTCCCGGGCCCAGCTGCAAATAAATCAGTGAATGTCAGGGATATTGCGGTTGAGTCCCATGGCAGGATCAGTCACATCTCCTTGGCTAATATCTCAATGCGCTTAACTAGCCCGGGTTTCTGGCTCGAGGAAAGATTAAAGAGAAATGAGGGATAAAGAAGGCCACCATCTTCCTTGTAGCTCTGATGGGGCTTGGTATAAATGGAGGTTTATGGCCCGAGAGCCGTAATGAGCTGTCAGAATTAGATTGGATTACGCTGAGCGCGCACTCAAATTGTCGCTCTGGATTTGAGGCATTTTTCTTATTTAGGATTTTCATGTGTGCTGGTTATTTATTTATTTATTTATTATTCTCCACTCCCCTTCTCCACAGAACGATAAGTCCTCCACGCCCGGCCTGAAGTCAAACACCCCCACTCCACGAAATGACGCTCCTACACCAGGAACCAGCTCCACCCCCGGGCTCAGGCCCGTTCTGGGCAAACCCCCTGGCATGGAGGCATTGGGTAATTACCAGTCATAGGCATTAATGTCTGTCCAAATTTTTTTTCATCCATTTGGTCAGATATCTGGTCATGTCTTCGACAAGTTACACGTCAATGATTGCGCCACTATCCCAACAGCCCCCGCTCTCCGGCCTCCTCTGTCAATCGCTGGTTCCTACCCGGCGCCCTTCGCCATGATGGGCCACCATGACATGAACGGCTCCCTGACCAGCCCAGGGGTCTATGCTGGACTCCACATCTCCTCCCAGATGAGCGCCGCTGCAGCTGCAGCTTATGGACGGTCATCCATGGTGAGGCCTCGCCCACTTAATCCTCCCCCCCCCACCCCCCTAGACACTCTCCCCATCCTCAGACGTCTCCGCATGTAGCCGATCCACATCCCTCTTCTGACTAGAGGCCTGTTTTGCATGAATTGTCATGTTTCAATAATTCACTCTTTCAATATTGCCTTTAAAACCTTGTACATATCGCAGCGCCAGTAGGGAAAGGGAAAGTAACACAGCTAACTGGATGCCTTTGAAGTGAGTAGCAAGATTGCTTAGAGGAAGGTAGCACAGCCAGGTCCTGTTTTTCCTTAGCTAGAAGGGTGAACATTTATGTAGATTAGAAGCGAAGCTCTAGAGTGTGTTTTCTGTGAGTGACTTCATACTGTTGACTTGTTAGATGCTAGATTATTTTGTGTGCTGTTTTTGACTGGCATTCACTCCCATGACTCAGCTGCTGTTTGTGTGTGTGTGTGTGTGTGTGTGTGTGTGTGTGTGTGTGTCCTTCTGTGCACGTGCTGCAGGCAGGATTTGATCATCCTCATATGAGAGCTCCAGGCCTTCCAGCCAGTCTCACCTCCATCTCGGGTGGAAAGCCGTAAGTCCTCGTAATCCCAGCACTGGAGCAATAATAATATTACTGTTGAGTAACAGAGGATTAAACATTATCTAATGTATTATATGTGTTTTTAATCTAGGTTCCGATGTTATTTTGGAATACTCAGATTGTTCTTTTAATTATATGTTTAATTAAGGTATATTTTAAAACCAAACCCAAACCAGACTGACTCGTATTTATTTGACTATTCAAATGTTCAGATACCACAGTAAAATGCTTGGTGGATGGTCTGTGCGCAGTGTTTAGTTCCATAACATCATGTAATTAACCGCACCCCACCAACAGGGCGTACTCCTTCCACGTGAGCGCAGATGGGCAGATGCAGCCCGTGCCCTTCCCCCCCGACGCTCTGATTGGACCGGGCATCCCTCGCCACGCCCGCCAGATAAACACCTTAAGCCACGGAGAGGTGGTGTGCGCAGTCACCATTAGCAACCCCACGCGCCACGTCTACACCGGCGGCAAGGGCTGCGTCAAGATCTGGGACATCAGCCAGCCGGGCAGCAAGAGCCCCGTCTCTCAGCTGGACTGCCTGGTACGGACTGACCGCCTCCAACCCGGCCACGCCCGGTCACTCTTCTCTCCTTCGGAGAGTCTCCGGAATTATAAAGCAATGATCTCTCCCGGCTCCCTGCTAGACGGTTTTCATCAGCTTTCATTCTTGCATTAGTCTCTGCTGGGCTGTCAGCCGCTTCCTCGGTGTGAAGAAAGTGCCGGCTTTTGATGAGGTTTACTACAGACATGGCGACGTGACTCTTTTATTTGTACAAAGGCCTGGGCCTATTGATCTTGTTTTGGATTCATGGCTCTAGGGGCCTTTGTTCTGTAAAAGAGAGAAACCGTCACCAATGGCTGGTCTGTTCATATTAACTGTAGTCGTTGTAGTATTTATTTTTGCCATGTTAATTCTGCGGATACAGATTACACTTAATCTAATACTAAAGCATTAGTCTGGCCAGAAATCAGAGATTATCTGCTTTTTGGGTGGTGAGAGTAGCCTGTTACAAACTCTAAGAAGAAGTAGTCATATTTAAATGGCTAGATACGAATAGTAAATCCTTATCCCTTCACCTCTGCTTAACAGAACAGGGATAACTACATCCGCTCCTGCAAACTGCTGCCGGACGGCCGCACGCTCATCGTGGGAGGAGAAGCCAGCACCCTGACCATTTGGGACCTGGCATCCCAGACCCCACGCATCAAAGCCGAGCTGACATCCTCCGCACCCGCCTGCTACGCTCTGGCCATCAGCCCCGATGCCAAGGTCTGCTTCTCCTGCTGCAGCGACGGCAACATCGCCGTCTGGGACCTGCACAACCAGACTCTGGTCAGGTGAGTGGAGGCCATGGAGTTGCAGCAGCTTTGTATACAGACTGATGTGCTTCTGCTTTGTTTTTTTGTTTCCTGAAGTATTTAAAATTGATTTATATTTTTTTATTGGTTTGCTGTCACAGGCAGTTCCAGGGTCACACAGATGGCGCCAGCTGCATTGACATATCTCATGATGGAACCAAGCTCTGGACCGGAGGTCTGGATAACACTGTGCGCTCCTGGGACCTGAGGGAGGGCAGGCAGCTGCAGCAACACGACTTCACCTCCCAGGTAAATCCAATTCCTGTCTTCAGCATTGAAAGCTAACATTTCCACCTCGCCTAGCATTGTTTGCAAGCAGCTCCAAATCTCTAGAGGCATGGTGCTCATTTTCTTGACAAAAAAATAACAACCATAGATAGGTATTTTTATTATTTGGACAAGCAACGGTACAGCTGTGTACATCTAGTGTCCGTTTCCCCAGTTGAAAGGTATCTGGTTTACCAGATAAACAAGCCCATTATTATAGCAATCCACCATAGATCTTGCATCCCTGGTTTGTAAAGGTGAGGCCGTATGCCATTCTTGTATTACGTGTTACGCCCAAAACACGCCTCTGAATAATTGGTCATGCCTACTAATGTTATTTGCTGATTTATGCTGTGCATCAGACCATCAAAATAAGGCCCTCAGACTTGACCTCATCCAGGCCTAGAATTTCAACTGTCTGTTGCATGCTTCAGTAGCAGCTCTAATGTGTGTTTGTCTTCTTATTGCCGTGTTTGTGTCCATGCAGATCTTCTCACTGGGCTACTGTCCTACGGGTGAATGGCTGGCTGTGGGCATGGAGAGCAGCAACGTAGAGGTCCTTCACCACACCAAACCCGACAAGTACCAGCTCCACCTGCATGAAAGCTGCGTCCTTTCACTCAAATTCGCCTATTGTGGTGAGACACACACTGCTTATAATGCACTTCTTCAGCTAAATAAGCTATCTAATATCACACATTATCAGGCTCATTGTCTGCTCTGTGAAGTGGAGTGCCCTTTTTTATGCAACCTAACCTTGTTCCTTTCTTGAGATGGCTTTATGGACGAAGAAGCCTGTGATTGCATAAATAGTTATTTAGGGCAACCTTGAATGTCCTTAGCGATTAGGCTTGTTTTTATTGTGCGCTGAGAGCTTTTCATTTCCTTTTGTGAAGGTAAATGGTTTGTGAGCACGGGAAAGGACAATCTGCTGAATGCCTGGAGGACTCCCTACGGTGCCAGCATATTCCAGGTATGGGAATCGATGCATCTAATCTGCTCTGCTACAGAAACGTGTCCTGAATGTGTTTACTTCCAAAGGGCACCGTGATGGCAGGGGGCCCTGATTTTCAGTTGTAGTTTAACTCGAGATGTGTCAGTAGTGGGGTTGAGACTCAATTGGCTTCTAGCCTTGGCTGAGTTAGGGCCTTGTTACACTTTAAAATGCCTAGAATGCACAGCACAGGCCATTCAATTCCCTGACTCTTTAATTTTTTTAAATATGTTTAAAACAGGCCTTACATTTGCAACTTGGTTAAACATCTGCATGATCGGTTATGCTCTTGGCTTCTGTATGGATAACGTTCTGTAAGACAGTCCCAACATTTTTGCAACAATCAATGGGAGCTATTTGTAATTTAATCATAATTTTGTTTCTTCAACAGTCCAAGGAATCCTCATCAGTCCTGAGCTGTGACATCTCTGCAGACGATAAGTACATTGTTACGGGCTCTGGTGACAAGAAGGCCACAGTGTATGAAGTGATCTATTAGAGCTGGAAGGCCTGCGGATGAGCACTTCTTTGGGGCTCGGTCAGGAGAGTCACACGGCCCGTCCTCCTCCTCCTCCTCCTCCTCCTCCTTACAGAGAACCACAACCTCCACCCAGGGATTGCACTACAGACTCGGGGCTTTTGTGGCCTGGATGGCATAGGCTATGATGGTGGACCTGGCTCTGTATGTCTTCAGTAGCGGCTTGCTTTACATAGCTAACATTTCCATGCTGAGTGCAGCTCCAACGGAACTAAAGAAGTTAATGTTATTTTCACGCTCTCTCCCTTTTGGATCTGCTCCTGGGTTGTGTGCTCCAGTTCATAATTCTTTCTATTACTTTTTCCCCCATTTTTGAACAAAATGAGAATGTTCTGTGACGTAACATGAAGCAGTGCTTCATTTTTTAACCTGTGCTCCCTGGATGTCTTGTGAAAAGTGTAAATATTGGAGTAATAAAGACATTTTATAAATATATATATTATATATATATATATATATATTTTCATGTCCTGGTATACTTGTGATGGTTTTCTCCTCATTTCCTTATTGCTTGATATTCACGGGGAATAGGAAGTAGAATAGTTTTTTTTTTTTTTTTTTTGAAGGTCTATTTCTGCCTCTTTTTTTTTTTTTTGTAAGCACAATCTCCAGGCTGACCTTTACTGAAATCAAATAGAAATGTCTTGCTGAAAAACATTTCTGAGCCGGAACATTTTTCAGAGATTAAAATGTCCTTTTTTTTTTTTGGGATGCCCTTTGGATGCGAGTTGTTGAATGCCCCGGACAGAGACCTGCTGCCTGGGCAGGACAGACTGGAAGTGCGCAGGCCCTGGTTCAGCAGCTGGGAGGACAATGAAGTGACGTTGTAAATGCAACATTTATTAAACGTTGGGTAAACTAACTGTTCTACTTGTCTGTGCCCTCTTGCCCTGTCGATTGTGCTGTTTCTTATGGAAGTGGGGGATATTCACTTTTTTTTATTATTTTTTTTTTATGTAACTGTAAGTTGAGTTACATCTAAACCAGGGTGGCCAAACTGGAGCTCTCCATGTTGACTGACACAGTGATGCAGTTGTAAGTGGCTTCTGGTACTCCTTCCTTGTCCCCTGGATTGCGTAAACATCTTTTTGTCCGATTGGATTGAGCCGGTTTTATTCCAGGCGTGTTTTAGGCTGCGTTTATTATCATTTTTTTTTTTCTTAATTGAGTGCCTGAAGCACTTTTTTTTTTTTTTTTTGAGGGGAGAACGTTTTTACAAATCTGGACATTTCCACAGCAGGTTCGGCAGCGGGCATGGGGGACCTGAGCACCCATTCTCCACTAGACCCCATATGCCTTTCTTTCAGTAAGAACCTCTCAAAAGTCACACCAAAGTATGTAGCAAACTGTGTCAGCACTGAAGTTGTACAATTGTTAATAATTCAATAAACTGTTGCTTTTGTAGAAGCCTGTCCTGTTAATGTAGAAAACTTTTTTGCTTCTTCACGAACAAAAGCTCTTTCAAGTGGAGAAAAGCATTTTGAAATACCGCAAAGGTTCAATTCATAGCAATAATAACTGGAGGTCAGGAGTATGTGAGGCCAAGCGCTAATTCATTGTGGGCGGCGACTGTTGAGAAGACGAGGGATTGAGCTGAGAAGTGTTGCTCGTGATGAGGGTGTCTACTCAAGCCCCACCCCCCTCCTTGTCTGACCGGCCACGTGACCGCGTGCCAAGATCGGCCCGGGGCGTAATTCCGCTGCCTCAGCTCCTCTTGGAAACCGCAGATCCAGCTGACACGAATGCGCAGTGCAGGCTCCTCGCTGCTGCAGATGGTGTCACTAACACTCTCCATTACTGTGGCTCAACTGGATTACGGGTCAGGAAGTGTGTGAGTGTGTCTCAATAATTGCCCTTGTTGTGGTGGAGAGAGGGATTTATGGAACATGTGGCACCGGCATCTGTTTTTACACAGAAGCTTGAATTGTGTAGTTGTGCCAAAAAGACCGTGTTACGGGGGGTTGTGGTTCCTGAAATGGGTGTGACTGTGGCTGATGACCATTGGTGGTGAAATCGGGGGTTCTGAGGAAGGTGGTGGGGTGGCATTACTGTGGACGTTAACTGTGGGATGAAGAAGGGAGATAATGATTCAGTAGAACATGAGACCCTGAGGGGGTTCCTACTTGCCCTCCTCTCCCAACTGGACTGAGTCATTCACTCCATCCATCTGCTCTCTCACTCTCTCTCTCTCTCTCTCCTTCCCTCCCTGGTGGCCACGTTGCTTCCCTCACTCCAGTTTCTCAGCCCAGACCACAGGCAACCTTTGAATTAATTTTCACTTTTGCCGGATGCCGGCTGGCCTTGAGATTTGGGAGTGTTGGTGGTGATTAGCAGGGGGGCATTCTCTCTCTCTCTCTCTATCTCTCTATCTCACTCTCTCTCATGCATTATACTAAGAGGACTCAATACAGTGCTAACACCCAGCCTCTCCTCAGATAATCCACACAAAGTGCCCTGTCCATCATGTCTAATGTCAATTTGTATTGTTAACAAAATGCCAAAAATGTTCCCGTTTATTTGAGGTACATGACATTGCATACTAATGAACATTACTGAGTAAAATGTGAATGGATGTATTTATGATAAGGAAATCATAATAGATATTCAAATGCTTACATTCTAACGGCAAAAAGGCAACTGGAGAATATTTTTTGCGTGCTGGTTGTGTCCATCAGGCTTGCAGCTTTATGGCACAAACATCAATTTTTTGAAGGAGATAAAAAAAAAAAAAAAGTGACACAACCGAGACTGGCCGTCCTTTTCAAACGGAGATCAGGAATTATAAGGCGCCGCTAACTTCTGTTTTTCCCTCCATGAAAGGCCTCCGGTTTCCCAGCCTATGGCAAAACACGCGAGGCAGCATCCTGCTTGGCAGCGCACTTGACAGCGTAGTGGCAGACTGCTTATGCAGTGGATGAGATGTAGGCAGTTTCTCTCCTCGCTTCCTCCCTCTCACAGCCTGTCCTGGGGAAGCGCTAACTTTTTCTCTTTGTGCTGTCAGGCTCCTGCTCGGCTGGCTCTTCAGAAGTATTGGATGTGGAGATAAAGGCTGGAGCAGGATGCTTTCAGCATCACTCTCCCAGCAATTCTATTACAGGCTCTTGTCTCTCTCTCTCTCTCTCTCTCTCTCTCTCACCACCCCCCCTTTAAAAAAAAAAAAAAAAAAAAAAAACCCCACTGAAGTACACGCCGCCTGAGAGCATTGGCACAGGAAGGAGAGCTCTGGCAAGAGAGAGGGGGGCTTTCTCTTCCTCACTTAATGAAGGAGTTGAAGAATACCTGGAGATTAAAGGGCGCAGCTCCAGAGTGCTTCATGCTGGATGCTATGAGAGGTTATTGTAAGAGCCGGGGGTTTGATACAATCCGCTGACCTGCCCTTGAGAGGAGGGCTTTCATCAGCCTCGGACACAAGTGGCCACTTCACACAGGCCCCCAAATTAGAGCAGGCTCGGGGGAGATGAAATGGCCATCTTCACTCCCCCTTGCTCTCTCCCACTGACAGCTGTGCTCGAGAATCCGGCTCTTGTTTGGCTAACTACCACAGGCGGGAAGACGGAGAGGAAAAAAAGAGAAATAAAAAGAGACCTAAAAACCTACGAAAACCCAAAATGGTCGTGAGGTGGTTGCTTCCTACTGGAGGAAATTCAGGGCATCTACCGCATCTTCATTTTTGGTGCCATTACTCACAGCCACATCAGTCTGGGCTCAGTTCTTTCTGTTTTTCTTTCTCCATCGTTTGGTGGGATGTAAGTTAGTTTACTGTCCTCTTCAAACTCGCCAACTGTGGATGAGATCACGGCGCTTCACTGCTGAAGGGTGGACCACAGGTCAGCGTGGAGAGAAATTCACTCCACCTAATAATCCCTTAATCACCTGAGTATTGCCAGTCCCAGGTTTTAGCTGGGAGGGATGTGAGAGCCCCCAATGCTTTGTGATTACAGTGTTTGATCTGGGTAATAATGTCTTTACTGTTCGACTGGCTGAGCCTGCAAGCAGTGCGGCTCTAATCCACGGTGCATTCCAGCAGAATCACATTACACAGAGACCACCGGGACAGTCCGCGCGGACGGGGGGGAGAAGTGCGGCGATGCCGCCATGGGAGTGTGGATCAAGCCCTTCCTGTCAAAGGGGCCAACTGTGAACACTCCACATGTCTGAGTAATCCTCAGTTCCTCAAGTGCTCCTGGGGCACAAATCTTTGATTTTTTGACCAATACTTGGATATATGTGCAGTGTAGCTTCATAATGCAGTAAACTATATGTAGTTATATTACTAATCTACTATAACTATACATACTGTGCAGGCTTGTATTGCAGCTGGTTTTGCTACCACTATGCGTTACGATATTACAAACAATTATCATGTTCCAGATATGTAACAATCAATCCACATATCAGTAGTAATAGTTTTTAAATACATTTCATTTTGTAATTCCAAGAGATCTCCTAGTTGTAATGCGAAGTCAAAACATGTTCCAATAAAAAAACATTTTTGCTTTGAAATTAAATGTAAAAATTTGCTATAACATTTAGATCTGTGCTTGAGGCCACGTGTGGTGTGCAGTATGGAGGAATCCTCTATCTATATGGTTCTCTATATGAAAGTGAAAGTGAAGTGAAGGTTGCCGGTTCGAATCCCGATCTGTGATTCAGGTGCCACTGAGCAAAGCACCGTCCCCACACCCGGGCGTGATGGGCTCCCTGGGTTTCACTGTGTGCACTGTGCTGCTGTGTATCACACGTGACAATCACTTCACTTTAAGACTTGGCGGATCGGGATTCAAAGCGGCAACCTTCAATGGTGGTGGTCTAGCAGTTAAGAGGGCGGCCCCGTAATCAGAAGGTTGCCAGTTTGAATCCCGATCCGCCAAGGTGCCACTGAGCAAAGTACAGTCCCCACACACTGCTCCCCGGGCGCCTGTCATGGCTGCTCACCAAGCAGAGGACACATTTCGTTGTGTTACCGTGTGCTGTGCTGCAGTGGGGTTATATCATTTATTCTCCACCAAAAGCTGTTTATGACACCTGCTTTGGCTATTTAATACCATAACACATTTCACTTTTCTCTCCTGTTTTATGTAAACAATCAGCACCACATAACCTTCCATGTAACATGTATATTTCATTTGCACAACAACCAGTACTAACGTTTTTTTGGAAATGTATGCATGTTTAAATATTATAATATTATAAATTACACCCATTACAAGCATTAAAAAGTATAAAACAATGAAATAAAGAGTACAATCAGAAGTTTTGTTAGACCCATCACACATAATACAGTTGTGTACTTTGTGCTGTAATTCATTTCAACTACAGTATCGGTGAGGGCCTACCTGGTTAGTACCCAGTGGTGCGTGGTTCTGTAAATGTTTGACGGTGTTTTTACCTGAGTGCAGTGAGGAACTCTGATTTATACCCTGGATTTGCCTCCAGCCTGCCTTTGCTGTGGCTCCTTATTAAGGGTTCTTCACAGGCATAATTATGCAAGTCATCAGTTAATTTTGAGGTGAAAATGAGGTTTGATGGGTTCAGTAAGGCAAATAATTGGTACAAATAAGTAATTAAGAGCTTGGAGGGTTGAGATTAAATCTAAAGGACCTTTCATTTAACACGATTAAGAAGTTCTCTTTTACCTCTTCAATCAAAGTGAGAAGGAAGGAAAAAGCTCTCAGCTCTAATTATTACCGATGGTTATTGGCAGTGCTTCAGGGAGAGCTGGTCTCAGTCCTTCTATACAGATTTTTAAAATACTGTAGCACTTGACTGGGATCTTGTTCGATGTGTAGGGAGGATGGACAGTCAGGTTAAGGACAAGATGAAAGGGGAACGTGCGTATCGCTAAAATCCGGGCGGGGCATTCGCAGCAGTAATGATGGTAATTGTTTTTATCAATGCACTGAGCCTTGGCCTTCTGACGGGAACTGATTACAGGCTGCATCCTGTTCTGAGGCCTGTGCACCCCGTCCAGCCCACATCAGGTTGACAAGCCAGCCGGTGCAGGAGGGTGTTGCGTGTGCACAGTTCTTTTTGAAATTGCAGACTGTTTCGGATTAACATAATGCACCCACTCCATGCTATGGACAGTAAATTAGGTTCAGCATTAGGTGTGAAAATCTTGACCCATGAGATCTCAATATTTTGCATATACTAACAATTGTAGAACAATTAAAACAATGGATGCATGAGTTACACAATTTGGTTAGATCATAACAAAAACATGGTTTTTATATTCGGTGCCAGTGTTCCAAAGCTGCTCATGCAATAAAAACTCTTTGGAAGAATGTTAAATAGTGTTACCTATTACTTATCTCTAAAGTGGCCCTGAGCCCACCAGTTAGCGAGCATGGTGTAGTTTTAGAGAGGCATATATTTTCAAATCAAAAGTATTTATGTAGTCATATAAACCTTAAACGAACAACATTACATATTAAAAGTCTGGACTATATTTCATATATGTATTACTGTATATATAAACTCTATTATGTAGTTAAATAATTTTTTTCCATTTAATCTGTCTTTCTTTTGCCATTTTAGACAATTTTGGACAGATATAATATGGGAAACACATAGATGATGGTGATGTCAAATGTCAAAACTGTGTCTTTTATTTGTCTGTAAAACCTTTATCCTGAAGACTACAGGCCACTGGATAACACACAGACAACAGCTTGGCTCCACCCATTTTTCCCATTCCCTCATCTCCACCTTCTATAATAACTCCAATTAATCAGCAGCTTCATCGTGGTGACAGACGACCTGTGGGTGCTGCTCAGATAGCTTTGTGTGTTTGCTTGGCTTTTGTTCATGATCACTGACATATTAGCACCACCACGCCTACTTCTGCTAACCATTACACACACACACACACACACACACTCACAGAAACACACACCATTGTCAACAGAACAGAATGCGTCCCTCACATGCACGTCTCTGTCCCACGTTGCTCAGGAGCAGATGGTGTGGGGGGCTGCCTTTGACTGACATCAGGAGAAAGGCTTGTAAGGGGGTTGGGGGTATGGTGGGGTGATGGTAATGATGCCTAAAGCCTGTGTCTCTACTTAGTTTGACTCTTTAATGCGCTGTCAAATTATTTTTGGCTTTGTTCTCAGCATCTGAATGGACTTCTGTATATCTGTAATAAGAGTTCTAATAATAATTATTGTTGTAATCCATGTATGGGCTTACTCTAGTTATTGGGAACAATACATACTATGTGACATTTGGAAAGAGGGCTTCAGTATCAGGAACAGTTCAGAGGGGGTTAATAACAACTCAAATCCCCTCTTCCCCAGGGACCAGAAGAGTGGCTGAGATGGAGGGAGGGACTCCCAGAAGAAAAGGACGGGGGTGGGTGGGCGGAGTGAAGTGTAAGAGTGGCTGTTTCAGCGATGAGGAAGGGGACCTTTGTGTCACAACAGCTCATTTGTTTGCAGGTCATGGTTGTAAGAGTGAGGTGCTTTAATATACCAGGCAAATCAGCGTGACCACATTTTGCATGTCTCAATAGCATATGCAAAGAGGAAACGGGGACTATTTCCATTCATCCCACCTCACCAAAAACATGGCTGATGATCAGTGGCGATTTTGCAGCAACCATGTTAAAATGACTAGAAATGACTGGATGGAGGCACCGGAGCAAAAATAAATACTGAATGGGTGTCAGACGCGAGACCAAGAAAATGTCATTGTTGTGGGAGGTAAATTTTTCATATAATCGCATGTGCAAAGGGTTGCCTGGTGCATGCAGACTCCCTCCAGCTGCTGCCGGGCAGATCCATGTCAGCCGGTGGCCGCTCACGGCGCAGCTGCATGGCCTCGGAGTGGGTATATATGGCTGGGCCGCCTTTCCCGCCTTGTCCTTCCCTCACACCCCATTACCTCTGTGAAGAGGCTTCCCGGTGCAGGGTAACGCCGGCGGACACATGTCAGAGCCGCAGACTACGTCCTGAAAAAGCTGTACACGCGGTGACAGCAGCCTGCCTGTCTAACGGCGGCACAAAGCGCTCTGTGTTGAGGGGGGAGGAAAGGGTGGGGTGGTGGTGGTGGGGGGGCTTATCTGTGCAGACCTGCTGGGATAAATGGTCTTCCTTTCACAGAATCCTCCCAGTGCCGAGCTTTTGTCTGGGGGCAGGCGAGTGGAAGAGAAGGGAAAAAGAGGGTGGGCTCGTAGGCGGGGAGGGGGGTCTGGGTCCATACTTGGCTGCGCTTATTTGTGGGGCTACTCTGAACATTTACACTTAATTAAAGTGATGGCTTTGAGGGTTAATTCCGGCTTTACTTAACTTTAAATATCCTCTCGATTCAATACATACATTTAACCATTTGCTCTTAGGCTAGCATGTCTGAAATATGCTTAATGTTTTAAACCGATTAAGACGGCCCTGTATGCTTGTGGAAAAATGTTGATGTGTTTTGTTGCAGGGCTGTTGGGTGGGGTGGGGGTGGAATGGGGCTTTGCCGTCTGCATTTGTGCCAGGTAAACAAGCCCAGTTGGTGTGCAGATCCACCATAGGAAGGCTAATAGAACAATATTGTGCCTCCGCTAGAGGGAACAAATAGAGGGGAATTAACCCTAATGCCTCCATGGCTTATAAAACTGTGCAAGCTGTGATGGGAGCAGAGATGTGGAAAATCCCTGAATGGGCCCAAGCAAGGCGGCATGGCAGTCGAATTACCAGAACTCGCCCATCCCCTCCTGACAGCCCCAGTCGCTGTGCCCACTCTAGCCTTGGCACGGAGGAGCAGAGTGGGACCTGGCACTACTACTGAGTTATACTGGTTGCTCCTGGCAAAGCGCTTGTGACTTATCCACCCGAAAAGCTGTCATTACCTCCGGCAGAGTGGGACAGGATTGAGCGGGTGGCAATTGCAGATGTCGATAGGTCTTTTTTTTGGGATGGGGGGTAATGTATCTGTCGGGTGTATGCAACAGCTCATCCTGGTCCCTTTTTTTTTGGCAAGGCTCTGTATCATTTGGTTTCCATGCCCAGTATTCAAATGTGAACACATTCAAATGTCCAGCTCCAAACGCTCGTGCTATTACTCTGCAGAGTCAGCTCAAGCTTACTTCTCTGTTTTTTTTTTGGCTTGGCAACACAATTATGTAGCCAACCGCAAGAATGCGGTGTGCCGCATGCGCTGACAAGTTCAAATAAGGGGGCACTGAAGTGAAAAGTCGGCCCATCAGCCTTCATTGAAAATAATCTGCGTAGATTCCTGGGTGGGGGGGGAAACCAGGAGAAGAAAACAACCTTTTGCTGTTTGAGGAGTCTCCTCTCACAGCGACTGCGAGGACGATGCTTAATGAGAGACTCTCCTCTCTCTCTCTCTCTCTCTCTCTCTCTCTCTCTCTGAGTGTTTTTACAGGCCGTTAATCCTGAGCAGGGTTTATATTGCTTCTGTTCACCCCCAGTGCCCCTCGGCGGGAGTTACGGGTTCAGTGTGAGTGCAGATCTAAGCAGGCTTCGCCTGGACGCTGAGCTGATGGCCCTGAAGGTGGATGGGCCGGATCTCCACTCAGCTTCTAATTGCTCGAGCTTGGCTTGTGCGTGTGTGTGTGTGTGTGTGTGTGTGATTTAGGAGGGATATGGCTGTAATCTTCACCCCCAGTCAACTCTCAGTACTGGATGCATACACACACACACACACACACACACACACACGACCGGGCCTCACGCTCTAATTAACAGTCCCACCAGTAATTGTTTCTAATTTAATCCTTTATTTATTTGTTAATGCCAGATCACGGCCCCCGTCCCCCGCACACCCCTGCTCTGCTCCGGCGTGCCGTTTGAGCTCCTCCCTCAGCAGGGTTCGTTAACTTGCAAACATCGCATAATGAAGAAGTGGCGGGCGCGGGCTTCGGGGACCCATCCCGCCAGCCCGGGGATGTTAAAATAGGTCATGTTTTTCCACAATGAGACACGCCTTATCAACTTCGTACATTCTGCCGAACACTCGCTAGCTAATTAGGCAGATGTGGTGCCACATCTACGCATCGCCTTTTAAACGCTGCTATGCAGAGCCCTTATGTCATCAATGAAAGTGGTATTGTCTACCCATGATGCCGTTCAGGATCGCGTTTCCTCACCGCACGCGCTCAGGACATCTTTTACCGAGCCGGTGGAACGTGGGATTTCAGAACATCTTCAGAACTTGTTTCATAAATGGAACCGTCGTAATTTGATCAAGTAACTGTGTCCCACTAAGTGCAGCAAATGCGGACCACTGTCTGCTCTGAGGCTTTCAAAAAGCCTTTTTTTTGGCGATGGGGGGTGAGTGGGTTTGAAATGGCTGCCCCCTAAGTGCCTCTTCCCTCTGTCAGGACCAGGAAGAGGTGATATAGCCGTAATCCAATCTAACACGGGCCAGCCGTGAGGTAATTCGGCCCCACGATTCAGAGAATAATAAAATGAGTATTTTTATATGCAGTCGATGCGTCCGTGCCACGGCGTGGGGCTTTAAATGAACAGCTGTTATCTCCCGTCTCCCGCTCTTCACCACCAGGTCACGGTGACCAGAGACCTTACGGTGGAGGTGAAAATGGAGGGGGCGGCAAAAAAGACCTTCCAAATGGATCTCTTTCAGAGCAAAATATTACAACATAATCACGTCTTCCCGTAAAAAGCCCGTGAGGGCACTTCTTGTCAGACTATAGTTGTCTCTATTGCCCGGCTCAGACGGGAGGGAAGAAGGGGGCAAAAAAAGCAATTCTGTATTAATAGAGCCCAGAAGAACTTACCTCAAACATCGTCCTTTTCCGCTCTCAGCCGGGAGATAAAAGCCGAGGAAATATTTCAGGAGGCTCGGTAATTGCCCTCGAGCCTCCGGCAGACAAAAGCCAGTGTTCGGCCCATTCTCCAGCAAATCGTCAAGAGCTAGTCAAGGATTCTTCAAGGCTGTGGCAGAATTGTATAGCCTTTTCTTCCCCCTCAAAAACAGCCAATCTGGGGATATTATGAGGTTCCTTGGTCAAAACTTGACGTGAACACGGTTCGCTGTCATGTAAAGGAAGCAGGTGAAGGGAACAGAGGGTCTCTGCTTACTCTTCTAACACTTTATTATAGGCCTGTCATTTACATGCTAATCACTGCGATTAATTTACTGAATTAAAAATAAATCGAGGCAGCTGAAGCAGCAGTGTTTTGTATACCTCCTGAGTGGGCCTAGCCTCTGACATGAATCTGAAATTCATCTAAGCCGGAGACAATCCATGCATAAAGATGGAGATGGACAGTAAAGGAGTTTTGGGGCCGATCCAGATGACTCATCATTTGCGTGTGAATTTGCACTTTTTTCAGGGCGATATGCTTGTTTCTGAGAGTGAAAATCAGTCATGGCCAGATAAAAGTTTTTAACCACACACATTATGTGATATGATATTTTGTGCAGATATGTCACAGTCATTAATTACCAGATCAAGGGGTGGTAGTAGACTAGTGAACCAGAAGACCCAGGTTCAAATCCCACTTACTGAAGTGAAGTGAAGTGATTGTCACATGTTGTGTCCCTGAGCAAGACACTTACTGTCCCTGTAACAACTGATTGTAAGTCGCTCTGGTTAAGGGCGTCTGATAAATGCTGTAAATGTAGATCACCGCCGCATAATTTTTTCCTGCCTGTTTCACACCATTGTCTTTGTCATGTTTGAAGCATAAGCATAGTTTAGACCCAGGTTCGAATCCCACTTACTACAATTGTGTCCCTGAGCAAGACACTTAACCCTAAGTTGCTCCAGGGTGGACTGTCCCTGTAACTACTGATTGTAAGTCGCTCTGGATAAGGGCGTCTGATAAACGCTGTAAATGTAAATGACAACCTCTCACTGAAACACTGAGTCATTCACTCCTCTTGATGCTTGTCCTCTCTGGCTGGGCCCGTAAAAAAAAGTTTGTGAGAGCTTAATAAGCCGCCTTGCACCACAGCTTTAAAAGATGTCTCGAAATTAATGAGAGGCTTTGTCGGGGTCCTGCGAGGAACGTACACCCCCCTGCCGGCGTCTCGCTCTCACGCTCCCTCACTTGCGCTCACTTTCTTCTCGCTCTCGCTCACCCCTCTCTGATAAGGCTACCTGATTGGCACTTAAATCCTCGTCAAGAGCCCGGGGGCCGGGTCGATGTTGCTTGAGTTCTGCTCACGTCGGCTCCCTTTGTCACTGAAGTTATGTTTGGGAATCAGCCATTACGGAGAACAAAGGAAATTAATTGCTGGTTTAAGCCTAATGAGTTGGCTGTGAAAATTAACAGGCCTCATCAACAGAAACAAACAAAATCCTTGAGTGAATTGTTGTGGAGCATTACTAAGCTCCTGCAGCGGTGATAAACAGCTGGGCTGGAGAGAGCCGCCACTGCACACCCCCGCCCCCTCCCCAAAAAACGGATCAAAAGATGGCAATTAGGCCCGAAGGAGGAAGGAATAAAATAAGTCCTGATAAGGCCCAAATCCTGCCCAATTTCACCTTCTTTATTCATCAGCCCTTAGTGTGACACCATTGTCTAACGGTGGCCATAAAGAAAATCTGAACGGCTGGCATTTGCATGTGAAAGGCCCGACCCCCGAATATACATCCAGAAAGCCAAAGAGCTCTGATTTCAAGGGATATTTAGCCCCTATTCAGACAACAACAAAGGCCAGCCATTCAGACGGGCAGCAGTGGGTCCAGTCTGATTAGGCGGTGGGAGCCAGTGCCTGTAGAGCCGTCACAGACCTCATTTGTTCCCTCTGTTTATTTAAGCCTTTTCTGTTCCCACCGAAGATTTGTACTTCTGGGGACGGCCTGGTGACTCTGATACCTCACTGTCGTGGAGTAGGAGACGAGTAACGCTGGAGATCAAGCTCTTTGGGTTTTTTTCTGCCTTATTTTGTTAGTGTTGGGATAGTTTCCATGCATTTGTAATGTCTGTGAGGTAAATTTTTGTTAATTTGGACTGTACTGAATATACTGAGATAATAATTTACCTTAAATAAACTCATAGCCGAAGTCTCACTATAGTATGTCTGTTGATGTTTATTTTAAAGATTTATAACTTCATGACACTGCCTAGTAATTGATAACTAAATACTTATTTACTATTGTTATTTAACTTTAAATTATGTTCATATGTATAGTGTCGTGACCTCTATAAAGTTCAATGCTTTATTGTTAACAGTGCAACTTCATAACAAATAAATATCATCTAATGTTCAAATACAATAGTAGTATGAAATTTATTAAAACTCGACACAAAGTGTCGTAGAGGTAATATGTGGATGATACATTGTTAAATCGTTTAAGTTTGTTCACTTTAAAAGCCCACAGCTATGGACTTTCACTGTAATTATTCGAGTGTAGGAGAGTTTTCAGGAGAGCAGGTCAGGCTGTGTTTGTGTATGTATGTATGTATGTATGTGTGCGTTTGTGAATTGTTAAGCTGTCTTAGTCAGATAAGGAATCGTTTGATGAGGCTGAGTGGCCGTCTAATCTGATTTGCCCCCACACCCCTCCCTCGCAGCATTGCTGGAAGATACGGGCCTGTCTGTGAGGAGCTATAATTACATAGGAGGATTAGGAGCCAGGGAGCCACTTGGAGAAGGGCGGAGGGGCAGACTGGGGGGAGGCTGTCGGCCAGAGGGCGGGCGACTGGTACACCTGAAGTGGCTTGAGCTGCGATTCGTCAGCACTGAGGATGTAAAGATGAAGATTACTGATATGAATACTGATGAATACTGATATTATTTCTAACATTAATTCTGCTTGATTTTTCAGTTTTTTTTTATAGTCATACTGTAAAGTGTTGATCATCATACACCTTCCTGCATGTTGCTTAGCAACAGCACCAACAGTTAGAGGATGAATGCAACAAATCACAGTGTTAATTTATTGTAACAGTCATTAATATAATTTAAAAGTATAATTTATAATTTAGCATTTGGAAATAATTGCATTAATGACCCAATTTTGGGCCTTTTTAATAGGCTGTGTCACAAAAATTTAGCAGTTGTCATATCTGCATCTGTTTCCTGATAATTTCCACAACAGCAATGCAATACTGATTTTCAACATAGCACCACCTTGACCTATGTAAATGTTCAGCTGGAACTGTAAAGATGTTGTTGTCTTCATAATGCCCTGACCTATTTCTAAAGTTTTGTCTCAGTTCATTTCTCATTCATTACTGCCATAATAATGACTCTGCTCACCACAGACCTTTCTGATCTCACCAGTGAATAGTCATTGACTGTTCACTTGACTGCCGCTGTTAAAGTGTGTGTGTGTGTGTGGTGTGTGTGTGTTGGCGGGGGGGGGGCAGTGTGAATACATCTTCAGACCTCCCACAGCAGCACGGAAGCTGGGAAATGTGTTTGATTTTTATTGCACATTAACACACCCCGCCATCTCTCCTGCCACGGAAATCATTTTCATGCTTGGTCGTAAGTTTGAGGAAGTAGGCATCGGGGTTCCGTCGACAGGGAATTGGACACTCATGCATACATTACCTAAAAAATATGACATGCTGCGAGAGCTTTTCAGAAAGATTGCCTGCTCTTTAAGCATTCGTGCTCCGACAGTCAATACTGCTCGGCCCATTCGATAATGCAGTCACCCAGCTCTCATTAACTAAATCCTGACCTTGACATGCCTATACTTTTTCCTCCCCGCCAGCTATGGTTGGGCAAACAACTCCTTTTTTGTCAAACTATTGGCCAAGAAATCAATGCGAATTGATTAGGTGTTTACAGTGTAATTGAAAATGTCAGTTTCGAAGCCACGTCTGATAAAGACCTGCAATAACAGCAGAGCAGACAGCTTGGCAGGGCCTGGCTCATTGTTTTACGTGTTTGAGCTATGGTCTGGTGTGCATTAATAATGTAGGCGTGTGTGCTCTGTGTGTAAAGGTTTGCGTAATGAAATGTTACATGCTGTAAAATAAATATCCACCGGAATGAATGATGCTTGCTAATGAGTCGGCGCTAAATGAAGATAAAGCACGTTGGCATTTACTCATTTAGCTGATCCTCTTTTCCGGAGCGACTTCCAGTCACTAATTACAGGGGTCGTCCCCCCGGAGCAACACTGCATTAAGTGCGTTGCTCAGGGGTCACAGCAGAAAGAGGCTTTTTGTTGGTTAGCTGGCTGATGACCAATCAGCTGTTTACACCCGCAGAGCCTCTAGAAATATGGCCTATAAAATTAAATAGAAAGATACACCATATTTGACCATATATTTACCTAAACTTTAAACAAAGGAACAATGCTCAAAATTTCACCCATTTCAGTACAACTAATACTACATGTAGGTAGTTATGTTTCATTCAGCTCAAAGTCACTGCATGTATATTTATTAAAAATCAGAAATAATTCACAAATGATCTGAAAACACGATTAATGTGAAACGGCCTGAAATGAACGATGTAACAGACACAGCAACTTTCTGATGTTCCTGTCAACAGAAATGGTGGAAGTAGAAAGGAAATATCATGCAATCTATTTGCACGTCGTCATCCTGAAAGCGGTTTTTAGAACCACGATTACATCAAACCGTGAGTCACCCGCACTGCAGCCCTGGATCCCACCCCACTGAGTACTGTAATCTAGAGACCCGTTCAGCATGGCGGCCCCTCGCTGCCACCGGCTCTGTGGCGGAGTGTCTGTCTCCTGCGGCTCAGGGATCTGGATCGCGGCCCTGCTCACAGGCTGATCATCTTTATCCCAACCGCAGGGTGTAATCTGGGGGTAAAGGGTTCACCAATGTTTCTACACAAACAAAGACTTAAGAAGAAGAAAGGGGGGAACGAAATCTCTGGGAACGCCCCCCCCCTCCCTCCCCCCGTTGTGCGCCTCACCCACTTCTTGCTACTGCCATGGCAACATCTTACTGTTTTCGTCATTAATCTCCGCAGATTTGCTTTTGTGCTTAACCGCAGCGCTGCAGCATTCCGGACTTTTTAAGGTCACAGTTTTACACGCAGGATGCGTGCAACAAGGTGGACGGGCAGACCAAAAGCGAACTGAAAGCCGCTGTATTTATACCCTGTGGGTACGTAATGTGGTCTCACGTCCGGGCCAGAGGCATCATTAGTGCAACAACACAAGGCTGGGCCTGGACCTGCCGAGGGAAACCTCGGCCTCCTGCCGGCTCTGTCTCTCGCGGGCGCTCTGCGTTTGTAGCCCAGGCCTGTGGTAATCCCAGATTTTTGTACCGTGCAATCTGGGATGATACTCCAGACCCGACGTGCGTGCTGAAATCTCATCTAAAGCGCGGGCCGCTTTGAGGGCCTTACTGTAAATCTGCCAGTAAGACTCTTGCTGTGATTGCAGGTCAGGGTGAAACTGGATCAGGGAGGCATGTTGAGTCCAGCAGGCCCATTCAGCACGATGGGAGTCACCTGGTCCATTTTAAAAATCACCTAGATTACGAAACAAAACCATACTTGTCATCCAGCATCAGTTGTCATCTCAGCCCACCTGGATAAGCAAGAGGCGGCGCCCTTCTTTTTATTTTACTCGCCCTTGGTACTTTACGAGTCTACATCACCTGAAGAACCAACTGATCTCTTTAAGGAATTAGACGGATTACAACTTGGCCCCAGTTTGCCCCGCCCCGCCTCATCCCATTAACACAGAGTGCAGGTCTCTGACGTAACTTTGTAGGCGGCTCTGTCGGGATTTAGCCCGTGGAAAAAGTGAATGGAATTTCAGAAATTCGGAGAAAACAAGATCTGGGGTTTGAAGTGGTTTGAGACACCATCATGCTGTGTTGACTGAGGTAAGTCCGCAGTTACTGGAGGGGTTTTGACAAAATGTTATGCTTCACGCAGGAGAGAAGGCTTTGCTGAAATAGAACTACAGCACTTCCTTGGCCATGGACTCATTCCATTCACTGACCTGTTTCTGTGTGGCACAAAATGTTTGTAACAAGCTGTTCCTGTCACGTGAAGCACCTTTCTCAAAGGTCATTATCTTTTCCTTCATAAGACTTTGGAGGAAAAGAACCGAGTGTATGAAAACCTTCACCTACAGATTCCAGGTGCTGCAGGGCACTCTCGGCCAGAGCGTCGAGACTAGTGGGGGGCGCCCGGTCCACGTCAGTGGGGGCCACGACCCCATTCAGCTACCGCACCACCTGATTTATGGCCAGGACGGGGTGGTTGGGAGGTGCAGGGAAGCTCCCTGCATGGAAGGAAGGAAAGTGGAAGGAAAGGAAAGTGAAGTGATTGTCACATGTGATACACAGCAGCACAGCACACAGTGCACACAGTGAAATTTGTCCTCTGCGTTTAACCCATCACCCTGAGTGAGCAGTGGGCAGCCATGACAGGCGCCCGGGGAGCAGTGTGTGGGGACGGTGCTTTGCTCAGTGGCACCTCAGTGGCACCTCACTTTGGCGGATCGGGATTCGAACCTGCAACCTTCTGATTACGGGGCCGCTTCCTTAACCGCTTGGCCACCACTACCCCACCACTCACCATGGCCTCTATCCAGCCTCCTCTGCGTTCTCCGTACTCGGAGCCGTTCTGAAAAGTAGTCGGCTCTGATTCTGACTGTAAAGAGAGCCGGCTGTATCCAGCTAGTCTTTCAGGAGCCATGGCAACGCTGTGGTTGACACCTGAAGGGAACTCGGGTCAGGCAGGGCAGAGTGCACTTGCGTTTTGTCGGTGACGCTTGTGTTCCCCCACTCTCGGTTTGAAAAGGTGCTAGACGTGGCGCTCGTGTTTATATGCCATTAAGAGAGCACTCAAGGGGCCCGCTTTTGTACGCACGCTTTGCTACCTATGCAAATGAAGCCCATTTCGGCACGCTGTTTACATCTTGCCGGCGCGGCGGCGCAGAGGCGCAGATCAAACGCACAGGGCTAAAATTAAAGCAGAAAGGCAGTAATGACAGTTAAACACTCCGATTCCACAGAGACCATCTTCTTGTTCCTTTTTCTCCCCCGTGGCCCTGCGGTGTCTGGGCCGCTACAAGCAGGGACAGGTACGTGTTTGTTGTCTGGCGTGGACCCTCCCCTTCTCGCCCGGGGAAAGGGGGCGTCTGACCAGCGGACGGGGGTCTCTGAGGAGCCCTTCGGCAAAGCGGGTGAGAAATTAGAGTCGACTGACAGAAGAGGAGAGCTGCTAACTAACAGCCACAACAACAACAATGGGAAAAATAAAACTGCCTCATGTTTGATTCATCGCCTGCCGCCCCCTTGCAGCAATGAGGGGATCAAGAGTTCAGCAGAAAGAGCTTTTATCTCCGAGCTGAAAGCTGGAGGTGAGGTGCGGAGCACTGCGTTCGGGAAAGACCCGAGGCTGTCGAACCCCCGGCCTCCGGCAGGGCGACGAGCCCCGTAAGTGCACTTATAAGCCCTTGCTCCATCTGTGGAAATGCCCATTTACACCTCAGCTTTCCTCCTGGGACGAACACCAAGCAAAAACGGGGTGGGGGGGGGGAGAAAGGGCCAAAATGGAGACGGAGGGAGGGAGATACTCTGATGCCAGGCAGCGTCTTGGTGCGGAGCCGGCGGAATGTAAGACAGGCACGTTGGTGCGCCGCACAGGTGTGATCACAGTTCACCGGCACTCCCCTCTCAGGGCTTGTCGGTTAGGGGCACCCGCCATCTGCCGCGGGTGCCCTGGTAGCCCTGCAAGTTATGGACACACCTGCTTCCTCCTCGCGAAACAATAGCGGCGCGTTGGCGCGGCGCACTCCGGAGGGTTCCTCAGCTGAGGGGCGGAGCTTGGAGGAAGGTAGGGCGTTCACTTTAACAAGGGTCCGTCTGCCTGACAGGTTGACGGTGTGATGTGGTGGGAGTGTCAGGTGTCGGTACCACAATTTCATCACATTTCTGTTCCACTGATGAAAGGATGACACTTGAGAGCACAACCTCTTCAGGTCATGTGTGTAGGTGTGTCTGTGTGTGTGTGTGTGTGTGTGTGTGTGTGTGTGTGTGTGTGTGTGTAGGTGGCCATAGGTGTGGTGGAGCTTGGGGGGCTTTAGAACCCTCTTGAGTAAACACAATGTCACTCTTCAGGAGATGATTCCCGGAACAGCTTCTTCAGGTGTATGTGTGTGTTTTTTAAGTGTGTATATGTGTGTGTGACTGTGTTTGCTGGCTCAGTGTGTGTTGAGTGAGGCTGTGTCTGTGAGTGTTTTTTGAGTGTCGATGTGTGAGTAAGTGTTGACTGAGTGTCGTTTGAGTGTGTGTGTGTTTAGGGGGATTGTGTAAGATGAGATAGTGTTGTGTGTGTGTTGAGTGTTGGGTGAGAGAGTGTGTTGAGTGATTGTTGGGTGAGCTTGTGTGCATAAGATGAGAGAGGGATCGGTCTTTCGGCGTTCTTTGCGAGTGTGTTGTGTGTATTTAGTGAGTGTTGGGGAAGTCTATGTATTGAGTGAGTGTTGTTAGTGTGTGTGGTTCTGTGTGAGAGTGTGGTTTGGACGTTGTAGTTCTATTTGAAATGCTGCTGTGTCTTTGTGATGCCATGTGTATTTTGTGTGTTAGATAAAGGTTGCTGTTTGTTTTTCTCGGTGAGATACTGCAGTGTGTGTGTGTGAGGGTGAGTGTTGTGGTTCTGTGTGAGATGCTGCTGAGTGTGTGTTGTAGATGTGTGTGTGTGTGCATGCGTGTGTCTTTTAGTTCTGTGTGAGATTGTCTTTTAGTTCTGTGTGTGTTGTAGTTCGGTTTGGGTGTGTTGTAGTTGTGTGTGTGCTGTAGTTTTGTGTATATTGCAATTCTCTGTGTGTGTGTTTGTTGTATTTCTGAGAATGAAAAGTGAGAAAGTGAAGTGATTGTCACATGTGATACACAGCAGCACAGCACACGGTGCACACAGTGAAATTTGTCCTCTGCATTTAACCCATCACCCTGAGTGAGCATTGGGCAGCCATGACAGGCACCCAATGGCAACCTTCTGATTACGGGACCACTTACATTTACATTTACAGCATTTATCAGACGCCCTTATCCAGAGCGACTTACAATCAGTAGTTACAGGGACAGTCTCCCTGGAGCAACTTAGGGTTAAGTGTCTTGTTCAGGGACACAATGGCAGTAAGTGGGATTTGAACCTGGGTCTTCTGGTTCATAGGCGAGTGTGTTACCCACTAGGCTACTACCACCCACTTCCTTAACTGCTAGGCCACCACTGCCCTTGTGTGTGTGTGTGCCTTCACTGTCTTCTCTGTGTGTGTGTGGTAGTTCTGTGTGAGATGTTGCGTGAGTGTTGTAGTTGTGTATGTGTATTATAATTCTTGGTGAGATGCTGCTGTGTGTGTGTGTGGGTGAGTGTTTGGTTCTGTGTGAGATGCTGCTGTGTGTGTATGTTGTAATACAGTGCATGTGTGTGTGTAGTTGTGGTTCTGTTTTGAGGCAGTGGTGGCTTAGCGGGTCAGGAAATGGACCCATAATCAGAAGGTTGCCGAATCCCGAACCGCCACTGAGTGCCACTGAGCAAAGCACCGTCCCCACACACTGCTCGCCGGGCGCCTGTCATGGCTGCCCACTGCTCTCCAAGGGTGATGGTTAAAAGCAGAGGGCACATTTCGTTGTGTCACCGTGTGCTGTGCTGCAGTGTATCACAATTACAATCACTTTGACTTTCAGATTCTGTGTGTGTTGTAGTTCTCCGTGAGATGCTGCAGCTAGGTGTGTTAGCTGTATTTCCGTGTGTGTCTGCTGTAATTCTATGTGTGTGTGTGTGTTGTGCTCTCTGTGTGTGTAGTGTATTACTGTGTGTATGTTGTAGTTCTCTGTGAGAGAATCAAAGTTGCTATGGCAGCGCAGCGCTCAGCTCTCCTTAAAAGAATTCAACTTTCACTGCTGTCGCAGTCTGGATCCAGTGGGACGGGGGATTTAAAGAGAAAAGTGAAAAAAGAGCAACGCCTCCCTGTAATTCTCTCCACTTGAGGGAAAATCCTCCTGCTTGACCGAGGGGGCGTTGGAGGCTGATGATAACTCCCAGAGCGGGGAGAGGGAGCCGCTTTTAAAAGCCTGTCCTCCAGCCGGAGACGGCCAGGCCTCGTCCTGCCGCTAATCAGCTCTCTTCCACATCAAACGCCTCTTCGGAAGCTCCGACAGCCCCGGCCTTTTCTCTCAGATGTTCTCGCTTCAAGGTCTCGCTCGCCGCGTCTGAATGAATCCTCCCCGCGTATTTACCTTCTCTTTTGGTTCCTGTGCAGGGTGGAGGGATTCTTCGCATAGTGTTTTATCCAACGTTTCGTCCCCACCTTCTCTTTCCTGACCTCAACACACATATGTACACTCTCTCTCTCTCTCTCTCTCTCTCTCTCTCTCTCTGTCTATAGGACCATACACAGGAAGCTACAACTGTGAGCAAAATGAACTTAAACGAATCTCAGTATATGGTGACCACCAATGGGAATATAGGACAGTGTACTGGAACCGCTTATAAAATGACATTGTTCAAAGGATATTTTGATACCAGTACACACACACACACACACACACACACACACACACACATCATACGTACAGCCCCTCCCCCTGGTTCTATTTTGCTCTTTTTTTTTCGCTTAGGTACATAAACACACACCAGCTACAGATTCGTATTTCTCTCACTGCCTCCCTCTCAAACACACACACACACACACACACACACACCTTCCTGTCTGTCTCTCTCCAGTAAAATGGGATGCTGTGCTGGGCTCCAGGATGGAGGAGTCTGTCTGAGAGACAGAGATAGCAGTGAAATGAGAATGTACTGTAGCAGGCTAATGGGGACGTGGACATTCAACTCTCATTTTAAATTGAAATATATGTCCCCGGGTCCTCTGATGCATGACTTCATTTTGCTTCATTCCAGTCCCCGTGGCCAAGCTGGGATTCGTTTGTGCCTTTTAAAGTAATCATTAGTAATTTAGTTTAATCAAAGAAGAAAACATGAACACATCAATAATTGTACTGAGGGTCTGGCATAGCTTGTGATGAAACTGATGACACTGTCATTTTTTGACATAAGTATCAGAGGTAGTACCTGATCGAAATAAACGTGGTGCTCTTAAAGATCTGCCAGTATCTATGGCATCCCCAAATGATGCAAGCTCTTTGAAGCATTTCTAGGCCAAGGATATAAACTTATTAGCATGGTCCACAAATAAATACTCTTTAAATATGTAAGATAATGTTTTTTTCCCTTTTAAGTCCTTGCACAACAGGCTAACTTGCTTTGACATCTCAACACAAAGGCCTGTATTACAGCACTTACTGCAGGGTGCCTGGGTAGAAAAGCACTTGTCAAGCCACTGAAGAAATAACAGCATTGTTGTACGGGGGTTAGACGGGGAAGAAATCTGTCCGAACAATGTTAGCGCTGATGCTGTGTGTGTGTAACAGTGTGAGCAATGAGTCTCTTTCTCTGTGTGTATGAGTTTCTTTCTCTGTGTGTATACTTTTATATCTTGGTAAAGAACAATTGTCCTCACAAAGACAGGAATATATCAATTTCTGTAAAAGGTCTTCACTGGGCATGGGCACATGGATCAATATGGCAATATATGGTGAGGCTTCCTCTAGTGAAACATTATCAATACACTAGTATCCAGTATTGATTTATTGGGATGTGTTGAGCACTTATAATGCAATGTGAGAAAAATCTGCTTTTGTATTAAAGGAACACAGGCAGCAATTGACTGACCGACTTGACTGACTGATACTGTTAAAACACTTAATCCCCACATTTTTGTAATGTTTCAGTTGTGTAATGTCATAAAATTCCACTTGGAAAATGTACCTAAAGGCATTTGCCTCCTTCAATTACACTTATGGGATCAGTGTACTGCAATATATTGAGTAGCACTGAATCAGCAGTATGGGTAACATTGTTACCATAGCAACGCATCATGATTGCATTGTATCTGAGGACACTGTCATCATGTCCTCATTAGATTTAAGATTGGTCTTATTACATGTGGTTTTTTTGTGCATTTTACAATTGGTCCTCACAGAATCAAAATTTATGTTAGTGTGTAAATGGCAGTGTGTTATTTTGTGTTTCCAAAAATCATTAAAAATTTATTAAGAACAAAAGTTTCGCAAATATTTTACAGAAATTGAAATTTGAGTTTTTTTTCTAAAGATGCAATAACACAATGGGGTGTGTGTGTGTGTGTGTGTGTGAGGGGGTGTAATTTAACACCAGGGGGATGTCCCTATTGACACACCAACACAAGTGCTGCCCCCCCTCCAAAGTCATACTAGTATCAAGAAAGACATGACAAGATTTACTTTCTTCCCCTAATCTCTGTAAAATAATCTGTTTGGGGATGTAATTCACATGGTATGTCTTTTGATTTGGATTAAGTTACACAATCCTCTTACCAAATAGCTCAGTCCAAGTTATCAGTGACAGGGCCGTCTCTCTCTGCAAATCCACACATCCCAGCCTCCCAGACCATTAACTCCTGCTAATTCTAATCTTCTTAAATCTGGTTTTCAGACTTTAACTCATGAATATCCCTTGAAAGGCATAGGAAGCAATGTCCCGATGTTACGGGTGGGGTTCAAGAAGTATTTGTGCACAACGTTTAGGGTTTCCTGTAAAAGCGCATCCATATTTAATCATGCTGTTTGCTCATTGGTTCAAAACCTGTCTTACTAGAAAAGGTTCTGTCGTGTTTGCAGGATGGTTTAAAGAGTTCTTGCTTGTGTTTTACTGCAGGCTTGGCATGGTCTCCAATAAATGGGCCCTTAGCGCTACACAAATCTGCGTGGGTAACAAGGCGGTGAAGATGGCTGCTGGGCACGAATGGATAGGCGGCAAAATGGATGTGGCAGGCACTGCCACATCCAGACCTTTTATGCATCTTTGATTTCCATTTGAACTGTAAGCATCCCCTCTGTCACCGATTTGCATTGCTCCCGTACTTTCGCATGATCCAGCGCTATCAAATATGAAAAAAAGTACCATGAATCATTTAAATCCCAGACTCAGTATTCTTTATCCTTTAAGGTTCTTTATAATTTAATAAACAGGATTAAAATCTTCTGGTGAAGCAGAGTGGGCCCGTTCCACTTTTCTGTTTTAGCCTGCACTCCGCGCACAGTCTCTTATTAAGCCGCGCAAGATTACAGCGCCTTAATCTTCCTGAACACATGTTGTGAAGAATAAAAGCAATTTTATTTGGGAAACTGGAGTCCAAGTTTAGCAGGAAATGAGCTTTCTCCATAATCTCATCTTTGCTTTTTTCAAGTAAAAAAAAGTGGTGTTATATAATAAAACCTCTCTCTGTGTGTGTGTGTGTGGGGGGGAATAAACAGCGTAGCCGTGGTTCTACATGTGAACCCGTCTTTGATTCCTACACGTAAATCCACCTGTTTAAAAAGGCCCGTGCCTATGAATGTGTTTATTTTCATTTCGCCTGATCTGGGTGGATTTGTGGCCGCCGCTCACCACACTTTGTGAGACTGTGGTGCGAAGATGACGATAAGCCAAAGCTCTAAATCCCAGACTTAGCTGTCTTATCGAGAGCTGCAGGAGCAAGCCGCGCAGTTTAATGGAGGATGTGCGTCGTCTGGGCTTTAGCCGCAAATGCATTAAGACTCCCCCTCTGCTCCGGCACCAGTTTTTATTGCGTATTTGCCAAAATAAAGAGCGGAGCTTTTAAAGAATTACGCCTCTTTCCGCTTCAAGCCGTTTTTAAGATTCGAGTTGAGTCAGGGGCATCACCCAGGAGCAAATATTTGCGATCCAAGGTCGACATCAGAGGCCTCTGGAGGGCCCGGTTTCACCGCACTGGTGATTTAGCTGCCGGTTTGAAGGCAAGGACGTCTGTGTTCTTTTGTGAAGAACACCGGTCGAATTCACGCAGCCCTGGTAGTTCTTGGCTCGGGAGTTGACCACAAAAAGTCTGTTTCCGCTGCAGCGGGGGGGAGGCCAGCAGCTGTGGAGAAAATCTGTTCTCTTAATTCCCCCGTGTGGCTGTTTGTTTCTCTGACTCGAACGTTTTCTGACACGCACCCCTCGCAACATGGCATTTGACAGATTTGATGGTGAATTATTTCAATTTAATCCCCTCCAAATGAGCTGTTTACACACATCCATTAAGCCTCGGGCCGTGTGTGGCGAGGAGATCCCGTGCCCTCCCAGTCTCCCCGTTTCCCCATCACTAGTATCGCCGTGACCATTTCACAGTCATTAGCACCGGCCTGGCGGTACACTGTGTCCCCACAGAGTCTTCTGCTTACTTAACTTGGGAAGGCTGGTAATCCATAAAGTGCCTTTCGGAAAGCCTGGGGAAGCGTTTCAGACCCCCAGGATAAGTAGCTGTAGAAGCAGCACATAATGAATGATGCCAGTAGACCAGGGTTGGGCTCCATTGTGTGTGTGTGGGTTTTATCAGATCACAATACGGACAATTATTTTAATCCGGCCACAGTTGATACTACTGTTGAGAACCATGCGTTGGGAAAACTGATACATTTGGCAACATTTTAGTTCTGTGAATGCGTTAGTCGGATAAGTAGAAATTATGATATATGATATCACAATATTATGAAAGACGTCCCTGCTCTATCCCATATCTGAATGTGGCGAGCGGTAATTACGGAGCAAATGAAGTGTATAATGAGCAATTGTTGCTGAACTCATGAAATTGGGGTAGAACGTTGCAGATTACTTGTGCAACAAAATGAGTATCTGAGCTCTGTCATGATATCAACATTCAGCTCACTTCCTGCAAAATTCTTATCAAGCACACTTTTGCTCATGGTGCTTTGGAAAGGTCTGCTCCAGCTGCTGCTTTCTAATGTCGCTGCACGAACTATCATGATTTTTATACCTTTTTTTTTACAATGGCATTTTCAGTTAGAACATGCATGAGGGGATTATAAGGGGAACTGTTTTCAAACTGGTTGTAAGCGCAGCACTGTGCGCTGAGTGCAATGCCAGTGGCACGCTTCTTCCTGTTTCTGAGTGAATTAAACCTGCACACGTCAGCATGTTCCATGCGCAAACATCATTAAAGAACATGTTCCGGGTGACACCCCAACCAAAAGGACAGTTTGTTCCTCCTCTTCAGTTTTCTCGTTTTACGTTTTTGTTTTGCGTGAACCCTGAGGACGGCTTTCCTCGTGAACTAGCCCCATGCCAGTGGCAGCGTGGAAGTAGACTCCTTATGAAGTCTATTCGTTAAATGTTGTACGCCTGACTGGAACCTGATCCGAAGTGGCAGGTCCCAGGCCGTGGCGTTCATTCAGGGTGGCAGTGCCGCCATGTTATCTCCCCCCGCACGTGCCCCACAGCGCCCCCCAGGTCTGTCCTGTGCACTCAGGTGCATGCTCATCGCTGTAATGAACTCCTAGGTAGACTTTAACACTTCACTGCCTCCTCTCAGACGAAATGCCAAAACAAATCTTGTCATAATTAGCAGTAATCCAGCTCATTACAGTCTGCTTAATTATCCTATTAATAACACTTCCTGGGAGAGCTTGTTTGCTGCGCAGGCAAATGTTTGTTCCTAAATTAGCAAACAAGGAGACAACAGCATTGTTCAAACACAGGCTCTGACAATTCGGAACAGGCGGGATTAATACCAGTCAATGCCGGGGCTTATCTGCGTCTCTCCGGAGCTTCTGCCCGGCTTCGCTTTCAAAAACAGGTAATGGGCACTCCCAGCCCACCGCCACAGAGACTCAGGCCCTTCAGATCGATACTGTATGTGAAATCGAATACCCCGCCCTAATTGGAATTGGTAAATCACGGATAATGGAGATAAATTAGAGTGATTACGGTTGTGATGGCACTGTAATCATATTCCGGCCTTTTAGCAGGGAGGAGCGTCTCGGGTTGCAGGAGGTGACTGGGAGTGCAGGGCTGAGGTCGACTCCAGCTCCCCAGGGAGGGGCCACTTCCTGCTGAATCTCAGGTTCACTAACCTCCCCCGAACACACACACACACACACACACACACACACACAACCCTCCAATCAGTCTGACCCATGGCCCAGCAGGGGTCAGTGTGCTGATCTGGCTGCCATGTCTGTTTCATCACTCCTTGTATTGGTGGCTTGGCACGCGTGGGGAGCGTTCTGAATTACCAACCCTCTGGAGGTGGGGGTGGTGGTAAGGGGCTGGTTCTCTGTCTTCAGCCAGGGCCTTTGATTAAATAAAGATGTGAATTAGTGCTCTCCTGACAGTGTGGATCCTCTCTCTCTCTCTCTTCTCCCCCTCCCAACTCCCCCTGCGTTCTCTTCCTCCTCATCAGCAGGCAGGCTGTATCTAACCCCCCTCCCACCAGACTCCCCAGGGCCCGAGCAGGCTAGGCAAACAGGACTCTCTCTCCCTGTCTCTGAGTGGCGTGTATAAGCTGCATAAATAAAGCATGGCCCTGCAGCTCGCTGAAATGCAGCCACTGTAAGCAGACACTCGCTGAGGCAATCCAGACCACATCCTCCTCACAGCCCCACCAGCCTCTTATATAATAAATGACCCCTATCTGATTAACACCCCCAACGCCCAAGCCGGGCCCCGCCGCCCCTGCCACCTGGCCCGCTCCGTCCGCGGCTCTAATCCAGCGGCGCCGCCGCAGTGTGAAATGGCAGAGCTTGTCCTCCGGAACCCACTGGAAGGTCCCTGCACCACCTTGGATATAGTGTTCCCCCGTACACAAAACACACTTTCGGCATCAATTTTTCATGGGAAATTTTCTCTCCCCTCCATTTACCAAAAAAAAAAAAAGAGAGAGAGAGAAAGAGCTGTACTTTCCGACGGGGTGCGACACCGGCTCCCGCCGACACGCACTGTGTGTTGTTTTGTGCCGGCTAGTTGGCTTTGGAAGCAAGGGGAAGGGGGGGCCTGTTGTTAAATGACCTGTAAAAATAAGTTGTGAGGCCGCGCCGGTACCGCTGACGCGTGTCTACTTCCTGCACGGGTACCTGGAGCTCGGCGGCGGCCGCGGCGGCGTTAATCTATTAATGTCACATGGCTCTCTAAATGTTTACTTTTTAATCACGCCGCATTTTCCCACTGAGATGTGTGGGTGTGTGTTTACATAGTGTCTCCTTCTCGTATAATGACAGGCGGATACATCGGTGATGTTGCTCCCCCGAAAACTGGGAAAAAAAGTGAAAACCGTCCGACGTGCTGAGATATTATGGGAGCCGTTAATAATTGATGGCGTCTCTATTTCACTTTGTTTCAGATGTTGTGTGTTGTACAGATAGGATTACAGAAGGCCTGGATCCTGGAAACGTATAAATGATTAATATGTGAACTGGAACGCCACTTGCCTACAAAAGGAGTAAATAATCCGTTTCATGTGAGCAGCCGAGATCTTGGGGGTTGGGGGTAGTGGTGGCACAACACGAGAGTCACAGCGCAAGGGTACACCGAGGGCACAGCAGATTAAAGATAGGAAGTGCTAATACGCACACACATTCGCCGTTCAGTTATTTCAAAGGCATCTGGCTGTGAAGGGATGTGCTGCGTGTGAATGTATTCATGGTAATATTTAACTGTTCATAAATTGTACCTTTTACACAGCGTTGTTGGTTCAAAGAGTTTTGCACATTTCTCAAATGAATGAAAAATGTGCCAATATGTGGTAATATATCCAGGGATTCTTTATGTTGGAAAATTGTTGTCCCGCCCCTATTCTGTGTGGTATTATGTATCATATCATTAATACACAGTACTTTTGAGAGCTGCTCTGATTTGTCAGTCCCGGCCATGATGATTTGACATGTTTTTAATGAAAATCATTGTTTTCAATGATGGTTAACATATCATACAGTTGCATTCTTATATGTACAACTATTCTATTGTGATGCACGATGGTGTTAGAAAAAAACAATCTAAGCATTTTCATAAATCTATGCTTTGCAAAAGGTAGATATTATCAACAATCAACATGGTTTGTGTTCAAATAAATGACACTGTAGGGTGCAGTATATTATTATTCCTCTCAGCGTCCTTTCCTTAAAAAAATGAGTCTTTGAGGAACTGACTGATCTGAGATGAAGCCCTATGCGTCATGGAGTAGCTGCCAATACCCAGATACACACAGTACTGGGATTCCTCCAATGTGGCACAGGAATGACAATCCCAGGTAGGTGGTGTTGGGAAAGAACGTGATCAACAAGCAGATGGTTCCATTTTTCCATTTGCACAAAACCACTTGAAGATATTTTCCAGGTGGCTTCATGTATTTTTCTGACTGTATTTTCCTCCACAGGTAAACCATTTCCCTTTAACAATTATGACAAGCCGAATACAAAACCGAATGCTAAACTCAGTGAAAGAGGGCAGGCGAAGTACATAATTATGTTGCAAACTAATCAGCGTCTCCTAATTCAGAATTTCCGGTTCTTTTAATTGGTTTCTTCTTCAATCTTTAATTTGGGACGCAGGCCTGAAGCACCGTGCTTCAAACGGGCGGGGCTGAACGCGCGGGCGGGGCTGAACGCGCGGGCGGGGCTGAACGCGCGGGCGGGGCTGAACGCGCGGGCGGGGCTGAACGCGGGGCTGAACGCTGTGTTCCAGGAGGACAGCGGGGCAGGTGACATGCTCCCGAGTCTCGGCGCTCAGTGACTCTTTAACCGCTCTCACCGCTCCGTTTGCACCTCTTGCCAGCTCTCCGCTGCATCCACGGGCCGCGCCCTGCCAGCGGTGCTGTGCCATTTCCTGTCTCCCTGTCGCCGCTCTTCCCGTGGAGTCGGGAGGGCCTGGCGCTTGATGAGCCCGTCTTCATCCGTCAGAGGCCCGCAGTCCGGCATGCACTGACAGCCACATTAAAGTTTGAGAAGGGCGCAGTGGGCGCTGGGCGAGAGCGGCAGCCATATCTGACAGGGCCTGTACGACTGCTGCTCCGCCAGGCGCGTGAGTGGAGCAGCATTTTCAAAAAAATAAACCTATCCTAGAGAGTTCACCAGAGCGCGTCGGAGTGGCATGTGGACGCCCGGGCTGGCCGTGATCCCCGTCGCGTCACGCGGCTGCCAGGCCTGCCTCAGGTACGCTCGCGCTGGACTGGCTTTCCCAGGCCCAAGACCCTTGCTGGCAGTGGCAGGGTGTAATGGCTCAAATCTAGTGTGGAAGCTCGGTGAATGGAGCCTGCAGGGACAGTGCGGGCTTCATCCCTCCCTTCCACTCCCCACTTCCCCTGGCCACAGCAGCCCGAGCTACATGTATTATTTAGGGGAGCCATTTGTGTAACTGGGACACAAAGCCGGCAGTTGGCCGAACGTGGCAGACAGATCCTCTGCACAGGGGAAGGGCTGATAGCGTGGCTCTGGTCCCGGTAATTACTCATTATAGCACCGCGAAGGCAGTAAAAACTAAGCTCACGGCTGAGCGAGCTCTGTCCTGGCTCACTTGCATAGGCCAGCAGCACACACAATGGCGGGCAAATTACATAACGGCAGACGAGTGCACAAGGCTAAGAAATGACGGGGGGGTGACTGCAGTGAAGGTGGAATAGATGGACGTGTGCCATGGCATTTTAAATGTTGAGGTCACCAACATTCACCAAATGAAAAATCCCCAATCACTGATTGGCAGTTGATTGGCAGTTTTTGTCAACTCATCACAGACTTGTCACAGACTGCGACCAGGTATGTACGTCCCTCTAGTTGCCAACAAGTCACAGCCCGTATTGAACAGAGATCCATATTGCAGTTTTGTGTTGGTCTATTTCTTTACGGATGTGTTCTTTTCTCTTCCGAGCTTTTCAGAGCTGATCATTATGCGAACAACTTGGTTTTGTCAGTTGCCTGATTTTCAAAAGTTCCCTTTCTTGAAATGTTTACGTCCTCTTTTCATGACAAAATGTTGTTTTGGAGTTCAAAGAGTCCAGTCGAGGGTGAAAGATTTACTGTGACTTTACTGCATTTTAAATTCCTAATGCTAACAAAGCGAGTGCCAGGGCTTACCTGTGCAGTCCAGTTTGCAGCATATGACATCTGTGTCATATCCGGAGATAAAAAAAAAAAAGGCAAAAAACAAACAGCTAGCCCACAATGCACTGGGGCTGGCAGAAACCAGATGGCTGGCCATCTCGGATGGCGCTTGCCCAGCAGTGGCGCTGGTGGTTGTTTTTGATGAGCTATGCACATACGAAACCAGAACATCTGGAGCTACCATGTGGCACCTCCATTTGGCCAGTCCCCCTCAGCCCGGTCCCACGCCTCCTCCCCAGCCAGCTGCATCCCAACAACTGTGAGCTAAACAGAATGAATTATTCATGCAGGAGGAGGACCGTGGCGCTCGCACCCACGTCCGTCACCGACTTTGATTAAAAATCGAAAAAAAAAGGCCATGAATATTCAGCAAGCATTAAGCCTCCTGCTAGAAGGGACTGATTTGTCAATTGTCCATGTTTCATCGAGATAGACTTACACCTCCTGGGTCCTATAATCTATTGGGTGGGGGGGGAGTCACCATTGGATTTCTGCGTTATCTTAATTATTAAGCTCTTCCCAGCTTAATGAGTGCTTCAGAGGGCTTTGGAGAGAATTACACGTGATGGGTGTAGAGGTGCGAATGCGAACAGAGTCTCTGTTCGGGCGGGGATGAGATGAGCAATCGCCAGCACTCTGTGACATGGCATCCATTAGATTGTTTTAATTAAGCTTAATTAGAGGCACGATTACAATGATGTGCTTGATACCTGGTATTAAATCGTTCATCCATAATTGTTGTGTTAAAATGTTTGATGGGGGGGTGGGGGTGAATAAATACATTTTTAAAAAAGTAAATGAAGACGAGAGGAGAAGCGTGGATGGGTGGCGAACTGGCAGCTATTAGCTGGATTTGTGGCTCATCCTGACTAAAGAGAAAACAGTGAGAAAAAATGTATCTTTGAAAGTGATTGTTTTCGTCATTGTAATGCACAGCACACGGTGCACACACTGAAATGTGTCCTCTGCATTTAACTCATCTCCTGAGCAGTGGGCCGCCATGACAGGCACCCGGGGAGCAGTGTGTGGGGACGGTGCTTTGCTCAGTGGCACCTCAGTGGCAGCTTGCCGGATCGGGATTTGAACCGGCAACCTTCTGATTACGGGGCCACTTCCTTTACCACTAGGTCACCACTGCCCTGCTAGGCCACCACTGCCCCTGCTAGACCACCACTGACCCATTTGCTCAGTTGCACCTCAGTGGCACCTTGGCGGCTTGGGATTTGAACCTGTAACCCTTCAATTACGAATCCACTTCCTTACCCGATAGGCCAGCACTGTCCCTTTAAGGGACAATTGGGTCAGCATGATAATGCAAATGAAGAATTTGACCTTCAGCCAAATACCAAATATTCCACAAACTAATGCAGACTGTCCTGATCCTAATATATCTGTTTATTCCCATTTCCCTGCTCACATTGCATGATATGTTCATACGTGCCAACTAGCTTCTGGCTAGTTTTCAAATAAACACTTGCATGGAGAGGGGTCAAGGAGATCCACTTGTCATTGGAACAAGGTTAGAAAAGCACGTTTCTGCACGTTTACCTGCATGACATGTGACACTATAATTACCCTACAATGAAGCAAACTATTTTTTTTCTGCACGTCTTGTCTTCTATAAATGAATTGCTGTACTGCATTCATGCAATGCATGTTTTGAATTTAGGATTATTCTTGGTGGCTCAGGTGTCCAGAGTTAGAGGCGGATTTTTGTTACTGTCGATGTCAAAAAAGTGTGGAAATATTGTAAAATGGGACACCTGGTCAGCCCATGCCCATGTCTCCACCCTGAGGCGCGGACAAATCCACTAATGTGTTTATTGCCACTGCAATGGCAGCGCATGAAACTGGATGCTTTCCGTTTATTTTTTCCTCCTCTTCAGCATGAAGCCTCTGACTGGGCCATTTTTACATACCTTGTAAATTTGTCACTGATACTAAGCACACATTAAAGGGTGTGAGGCTGTAAGAGAGCACTGCTTGTATTCCAGGCAGGCATCATGATGCCACCGTCACCCTCTCCATTTAATAGGTCCTGCTTCATGCTGTGGGATACCGACACAATCATGGAGTGGGTTTGGGTGTCAGCAAGGCATGCCTGGCTTAAACTTGTCTGTCTGTACCTGTCTTAAAATGATCCCAAAGATCCAATATTATTATTATTAACACTATTTTTATTTATCACTTTCATGAAAGAAAAATGGTTTATTAAATGAAACATATTTGGAGTCTTTAGGTTTAGTTTAAAGTTTTGACCTAGCTGTTCATAAGCAATGTCATTCAGGCTGTCATATGACACCACAACAACCCCAAACAATGCAATATGGCAGAATAAATCTGAAAAGGGAGAATAATTAATGATTTGTGTTGTGGTATCACTCCTAGGAGTGATTTGGGTCAGTTTGGATCTAACTGTGGTACAAAGTTAAATTTCACAGAAAGGCTAAAATATTTCATATTCTATTGCAACAGTATTTATGTTAAATCATGATTTACGTCATTATTTAATAGATTGATTATATTTGAATGGCCATGACCAGACCGCCTGTAATACCTGGCTGTCTGTGCAGACCTGGCCTGCTGCTGGTGGCATGTTGTGAGAGGCAGGCACATGTGTGTTGGGATCTTCCAGTTGGCCTTGTCACACTGGCTGCCATGCCTGGTTGGGTCGTCTGCACAGGCTGTTATCAGGAGCAGCAGCTGACAGCCCGGCAGTTGGGGCTTCGCTAAAGTACACTTGCATGGGGATCATACGCAAAGAGGCTTAAGCTTGAACTTCAAGAACGACTGTGGTAATATCTATAATCTGAGATGGAATTGAGGCACGGTGACGGGGCGGGGTGGGGAATGCTTTGATCAGCGGCTGCATGGGAAAAAAAAGACGTATCTGCAGCCAGTGTATTATCGCAGGCCAATGTGTGTTTTGATTCTTGCTGGCTCGGTCGGCGTGGAAGGCCGATATTGCAGCGAGTGCAGTGCAGGGGATTAATGTTGCATCGCTCGCGCCGCGCCCGGTAAAGATCAGCAGAGACGAGATGGCCTCTGCGCTGTTATCAATCTCCGGGCCAGAGTGATGGACGCCCTCTGAGACAGCCGCCTCTCGATCAATGAGCGAGGCAGGAATAATGGTGCCCGGCCATGCCGCAGGGGCTTACGCCGCTTTACTCAATACAACCCAGGCTGCTGATGCAGGCCTGTGTCATCATAACTCTACCTCAGTCGCCCAGAGAGTCTGGTATTTACATACATACTGCCTGTGTTTGCCTTATTATTCAACTCCATGGGAGCACTGGGCAGTGAAATGTGCACTCAAGACTGCGGGGCTTGCCAATGCAAAAGTAATATGTTGTATGCAAAGCGGCTCAGCCAAAGAGTGTCTGGTAGTGAAATGATGTAATGAGAAATGAAAATTTCAAGGCCGAGCTCATGCCCTATATGAGTCAAAAGCCAACAAGGGAAGTGGCTTCAGGTGCGGCCGGCCAGAGCTGCCCCATAAAAAAAATACAAGAACACTAGCAAAAAAAGTTTATATATATAGTACAGGCCAAAAGTTTGGGCACACCTTCTCATTTAATGTGTTTTCTTTATTTTCATGACCATTTACGTTGGTAGATTCTCACTGAAGGCATCAAAACTATGAATGAACACATGTGGAGTTATGTACTTAACAAAAAAGGTGAAATAACAGAAAACATGTTTTATATTTTAGTTTCTGCAAAATAGCCGCCCTTTGCTCTGATTACTGCTTTGCCGTAAAATTACTGATCATTCAGGCAAGAAATGAAGAAAATCAACATTATTATCAGGCAGCTGGAGAATCCAGACATTTTAGCTTTGACATATTACCGTCAAAGACTATCTGGACCTTTGAAGGCCCGAGGCAGTCTGTTCTTTTCTAGGGATTTTTGTTGGCATACATCACTTAAAGGAATGAACAGGTTGACCAGCACTGCTGTGTCCCCTGTTCAAATCTTATTTTGGAGTGACGTCTATGTGAATCATTCCTGGCATAAGGGAGGAGTGGGATTTATCAGTACCATGTGGCAGTAAATTTGGATTTTTTTGCCCCCCCTCAGTCAGGGAGCAGGCGCCTCGCATGCGTTCTGTGTACCGAGAGGCGTATTGACCATGAATAATATATGGCGTATTACATGAAATGAACTGCTGTGATCCATCAGATTATGCATGACAGCATGTTAGCAGAGTGTATAATTCAGACCAGTACAGTAAATTATTCAGCAGCTGATTTTAGTGCTCTGTAATCAAATTTCTCCACTTTTATATTTTTTTCTTTTTATTTATGTATATGGTGCGTGCATGCACATCTGGGCCCGGCTTAACTACCTGGTGCAGTTGTAAGCAGAAGTGTTTACTGAGGTCGTGTGGCCAATGGTGTGTGTGGGCGAGTGAGTAAACAAGTCTGTTTTGTGCACAGGAAGGAACTGAGGGTGGGTCTGCTGCATCTGCTGCACTTATCTTAAGCTGTGTTTGTCCACCATGTCAGTGTTTTGCCCTGACACATCTGTGTTTGTGCGTCTGAATGTGGACTGGATGCTGTAATAAAAAAGACCGTGAGTGCATGAGTGGGTGCTTTTGTCAATTTGCACATTAATGGAAGTGCGTTTCAGTATGCATGTGTGTGTTGTGATGTTTGTGAGCTATTTGCATGTGGCCGTGCTGGACTGCCTGCAAGGTTAACGGAACTCCAGGCCAGGGCAGCAGGGACAGCCGGTGAGGGGAGCTGTAACAGCACGGGCCGTTCACTCACCACACCGCTCCCCTGCCTAATGAGACCGGCCTTCACCGCTTTAATTAGTTCATCCATAACTTTGAGCACTCAATTAATCACCACGGAGAGCCGCAAGAGCAAAAGATAAGACTGACAAATGCTCCAGCAGCCTGTGCGCCGCCACAAAGACGCATCTTAGCCTAAGTGTCGCAGCAGTGCTGTGAATTTCTCACTCCTGAGATGGGTTGTTTTTGTGGATCGCTTCTCTTCACTTCGCTCTAAGAATCAGGGAAACTTTTTCAGAGAAAGAGCCTTTTATCCCCTCCCACCGGTCTCCTCAGAAGAGTGCTCCACGGAATGATAAAAGTAAACAAATGCCACAGAAGTGGTCGTATAAGTGATTCTTAGATTGAGCCTTTTTACATTTGCTGTCGAAAAATTCAGTAGCTTCTAACAGGGTCCTTCTGTAATGGTTCGCTCTGGGTTCATTTAAAGGGACAGGCTGTCTGTTTTCAACATTCACCTGATCGAATGGAGGATGCAGAATGGCAGACAGCTGCCTTTGTGCAGCCCACAGTCCATTTCAATGGGAAACTCTGTACCTGGCCACTAGTCTGCACTAAATTATACTCGATATATTGTTGTGATGTATGTTGTTGTTGAGTTCAGAAAAGTTTGCCATGCCTGCACACCAAACCCATTTGCCTGGATAAGCAGGTGGGAATGTTGCATGTTGCAGACAGAGCTGGCGCTGGTGCATAGCTACGAAAGCAGTGACCTTCTCTATGCAAATCTCAGGGTTTCATGCTTTGAGAATGCACAAAGTGTGCCACATGTGCCTTTGTTTCACCGGTGGGGTGAAAGAATCAAGTACTAATATGCAGGGTTGTGTTGCCATGTAGTTATGTTGTGTTATGCAGAGGTTGTTGGCCTGCAGTTGTGTTTCTCTGAATTCTGTCTGGTTTTATTAAAATGGATTGATCTTATCCCTGCGGAATTATCTGTAGCCTGGAGACTTTTTTTTCCTTCAGCTAGTTTCCCTAAATCCATGCAAATACAGGGCAGGTGTGATGCCGGGGTCATATGCACAAATGACTTTGGCTAGTGTGTAACTCCTCTTTAGTCTCTGGGCAAAACCGCAGCACACACTCATGCAAATCGCTGGCAGACCGGCTTACTATCGCATCCCCAGCTTACCCGGGTTTGAATATAAATGTGTGCGGCCGGGCTATAATAACGACGGGCTATGATTTATGTCTCCTGAGGGAAAGCAGAACTCCAGGCCTTCAGTTGGAGCTGCACCAATGAGAGAAGGCGGTCCAGCCCCTGCTTCCTCTGGCTAATCTTTTGAACAGTTAGGCAGTTGGTTTGAAATGTGTCATATTATTAAACATTAACTTGTTTCCACTCACATGCAGGCATGCTCTCTCATGCATACGCAAGGTTAGCTATTAAATTAATCAAATATTGCTTTTGCCATATGATCATTCATTTCTTTATCCAACTACAGCAATATTGCAGAAGTAACAGATTCCAAAAGGACTGAGCAAGTGGCTACGGTGTTCTTACCTCTGTTCAATATTATGTGTCATAACATACAAATTCTCTACTTTAATTTCACAAAATCATATACGCACAAATGAATGCTGTTATTATGTAAAAAGAAATATAATTAAAAGGCTAATTCATGGATTGTCTTGTATTCATTCATTTGTAGGGACTTGCTGATGTAATAAATGGTTAACACCTACTGTACTTAACAACTTAAAGGTCATAAGAATGCTTAACCTACTTTGTCAGAGTTGTTACTTTAGAAAACTAATATATTACATATTAAGTGTAAAGTCTTTCGAAAGGGGAGTTTACAGTGTAATCAATTATGTAACTTTTCAGTTGATTACTGAAATACAGACGAGATTAGATGGCTGTCAACGTTTTAAATGTTGTTTATTGTGAAAGTCACCTCGCTTGTGGCCTATTTATCACAATGCCTATTTCAATCAGAGCCCGGGAGGGAAATGAGCCGTGGTTCTATACTTCTAACATATGGCACGGCTAAAAACCATTTCCCTTCATTTTTCTCCCAATCACAAGCAGGCAGCTTTTTCTCAGGCCGGGGGGGTGGACTTGTTACCTAGTCACCACCATGGAGGCTCTGAACGTGCCTCAAGGTAACATCGCAACTCTTGGACATTTAATCAAGATCTTCTTGTTTGCTTACCATGACTGCAAGAGACTTTGTTAGCTATTAACTAATGCAACTAATGCATACTATTAGAAAATATATGGTGCAAAATATTGTTTACCATTATCTCATAGTAATATAATCAAAAACATAAACAAGTTTAATCATTAGTAAATTGTTTGTATGTAACCCAACACGGACTTAATTTATACATAAAAAATGTTTAAGTCCATGTTATACATTAAACATATAGGATGAACATTTATTTACATATAAACTAGACCCTTATGGTGGCTCATATATAAAATATATAACAGTGTGAATAACTCGGGTGTTTAGACGTTGGTTTGAAATTTGGTTGGTTTCCAACAATTTCTGAAGGAGAGTGTAGAGGCTTTTACTCTCCTCAACCCCCCACACACACCCCACACACACAAAGAGAAAATACAGTCTTTCCTCCTTCCCCATCACTGCCAATCACAGACACAATGACATGACGTGCCAATACGAGAACAAAACACAGCGTTTATGAGAGCCTGGGGGCAGTGCCTGGCAGCCAAATAAGCATGAGAAAACGGCAGAGAAAAGGGCCCAGTAGGGCTCCTCTAGCGGAATGAAAAAGCCCTGTGAAGCTCGGCGTCAGCGCTTATGGACAAGGTGGGGCTGCCAGTGTTGTGAGCGCTGGAGGTCGGAGTGGCAGTTTTTTACCTGCAGGCTCCAGGGACCGGCACACAAAGCCCCAGCGGGGTGTCTGTCATTTATGGGGGCAGGCAGGAGGGGCAGCCGCCACCGGCAGGGAGGGGCTTCTCAGGACAAGGCCTGAATAGCAGGCTGGTGGGAAAAAGTGGAGCAGACGTCTGCAGAGGTGCGGGGCCGGGACTCGCTTTGCTGTGGCTCCAATCACATGACTGTGTTCTAGAAGGAACGCCTGTTGATGCTGCACCTCAGTAGCACCTATACCTACCCTACACTATTTGCAAATATGTGAACAATTGCAATCTACATCTACTTTAAAACAAAAATTTTTCTTTGTGTCACTTTTCCAGATGCAGTTTTTTTTGTTGCCCAAAGGCAGAAACAACCCTGGACAGCCATTATGATATATGATATATTATGGTATATGATGCAAGGACATAAAAAGGTAATAAATTTAACAATATGAGTGCATTATGTTCATTTATGCAGAACCTTTAAAACCCTGCAGCTTATATTTAGCGCATTAGAGTCTTTGGCAGCTGTACACATGCTAATTTCAATAAATTCTTGTTGGTATTATACATCCTTATGCAACAACATGAATTGTATTAGTGAAGCACATTTCGCAGAAAATGCACATTTAACTGAGTGTTTTTTGAAGGTGTTTACATTGATGTGTGGATTATATGATTGTTTTCTGTGCCCGGAGTGCACGTTGTTCATCACACGTTGACTACGTTGAACTTCTAGTGGAGGGCTGGATGTGGGCGCAGGGGTTTGCATTTGCTTCGGTGGAAAGGATGCGAAACACACATTATGCAACCGAATACTTGGGAAAATGATCCATCAAGCTGCCACTAAGCGGCTGTATACAAACTTCAATTATGCAAATGATAATCCATACTACGTTTATTTCAGAGGGCAGGCGGACTAACTGCTCCTTTGATGTGTGCCAGCCTTGGCAGAACCCCCCTGGGACCCAGCGCCTCCACTGGACCCAATCACGGCCGCGGTTTATGGGAAAACACTCTGTGGCCTTGTCTGCTCAGTGGCTGATTACAAGAGCTTAAAGTGACTTCCTTTTATCTCTGTCACTTTGGCTGCTTCATCCATTCGCATTCTCTCTCCCCAGCTTTTGTTTGCCCTCCCCCTTCCTTCTCTCCTCGCTCCTTCTCCCTTCCTCCTGCCAGCCATCTTTGTTCAACCTCTCGCCGTTTGAACTTCCCAGTGCAGCGGGGACGTTGGGTTTGCTGTGAATGGGCTCGGCCGTGGCATCTGCGTGGCCCCGTCCCTCTTGTCTCCGTTACCGCAGACTGCACTTAACCTTATCCGCTTCACTGGAGGACAATACAGGCGCTCGCGCTCACAATCGCTGGAGCTCAGGGTGGTTAGGCAGAGCAGCAATTACCGCGTTAATGACAACCGAGGCCCCTGTTCACATGCGCCGTCTCAATCTGCCCGCTTTTCCCGCTTTCTCACTCACTAGCAAAACGTGTCCGGAGATTATTTTAATATTTGAATGCGGCTGATGCCATTTTGATGCCGATGCTGTAACGCCTGCTTGTGTTCTCTTTTTTTTTTCCTCCTCTCCTCTCCTGTTCTACTTTGCCCTTTCCCCTGCCTCTAATACCCAGCCACAAGAGAAGGATTAAAGATTATTTTTGTAAATGAGTCAACACTTTAATCTACAGACCGTTTACCTTTCAAAAGAGATTAGGAATATTTAAGAGGGATTTTTTTTTTTTTTCAAAATAATTGGGGTTTGTTCCCAGGCACAGGGCAGCCATTTAAAGCACAGACGATTGCATCAACAAATGACCTCAAGCCGTGTGATTGTTCCTCTCATTCATAATTCTGTTATTTCTTTTTTCAGAAGTCAGTCAACAGGGTGCACTTGAGCTCAGAAGATCCTTAATTGTGTTAACCGGAATAGGAATATTTCATATTCTACAGGAATGATTCGTTTTCTTAGGGTTAAATGATAAGTATATATAAAATACAAGTTATGTATGGATATGGATGTATGGATATGGATTTTTGACATAAAATCTGTACAAATCTTAATGTAATATAGATCACCTGTCAACTCATTAGCTTTACCTAGTGGGGATTTCTTATATGAAATTATACCATTACTATGGGTCTATCAAATTATTTACACCTTATTTACAATTACATTAACATTTTGGGCATTTGGCAGATGCCCTTATCCAGAGCGACTTGCAACATTATTTATTTCTAATTATTGATTCATAAAAAGACATGTATTCAGACAATTGTTTTCTGTCAATATATAATGCAATTTTCAATATACCTTTCAAAACATTAGTGTCCCAGGGCACAGCAGCAGCAAGGACACCTTTCTTTACAACCTGGTTTTGATTCTGCGCCCTTAGCAGTCCAAGCAACTGTGTTCCGACAGTTCAACTTGACAAGTTCCATAAACTGGCAGTGCTAAATTTTGCATGTGCAGCCCTGGCAGCTCCTGTCCAGACATTTTTTTTCTGTCTTGTTCCTGAGTATTGCCAGAAAAGGCTTCAGCATCTGTGCAACTCTGCCTATATTTTCTGTACACATCATGCTATGGTTCACTATGGTTTGAGACATCTTTTGAAGTTAAAGATGTATCGTTGCTCTCTTCCTGTAAAAATGTGTGTAAATGCCCTGCTGTGACTCATGGTGCCTTATAATGCCATACATGTGGGGAGTGTCTGTGGTTCACCTTGACAACTGCTCACCCTGACAAACATGTAGCCCACACAGTCACGCCATCCCACAGGGGCGCCACGCCCCACCCCCCAGCCCCACCGGGGCCATCTCAGCTTGCCATGAGCCTACCTGCTGAGTAATGCTGTATTAATAGCATAAAGCTATTATCAGAAGACCACCCCTCCCCTATACATCATGTACATTTAGCAGCAAATTACTGGGCCGGTCGATAACCAGTAAGCACATGAACAAATCAATGGCGCTGTGCTCCTGGGGAGTAATCCCAAGGTATAATGACAGGCCATTGATTTTTAAATAACCGCTCAGGTTTCAGAAACACTAATTACTGCACGTCTTCGGTGCACTGCCTCTGCCTTCCCAACCTACTGGCTCCTGCGAAAGCCTTTAAATTAAAACGAAAAGCCATTAGACATTTGTATTTACAGACACGCTTTCCAAACGCTCCCAGACACCAGGTGAAGAATCTTAATGCAGTCTGTGGGCTGCCAGCCGATTAGTCCCCCAAGAAGAGCACCCTGCTGCCCAGGGGCTGGGAAAAAAAGGAGAAGAGGAGAGAGAGTAGGAGTGAGAGATAGGAGGCCGGTGAGTAGGAGGGAGGGAGAGACTGAAGGAAGTGGTTAGAGAGAGACAGAGAGAGAGAGAGAGAGCGCGAGAAGCTCATTACTCAGGCAGGTTGGGATCCGTCATCTGCGCCACCTCAGCGCAAGGGGCCACCATGGGAAATATGATCCTGCTTGTTCAACACAGCAATCAGCACAGATTATTTTAACCACTCGGCTGAACCGCACTGCGCCCGAGAAAACCGACCGATAACACAGACCTGGTGCACAAACCATACACAAGCAGTCTAGGGCTGTGAATATTAATATTTTTCGTCCATTTAATGCCCTGTGGTTTTGTTGTCACAAATAAGTGGATAAAGTTTTAGACTTGGGTCATGACAAAAAATAATGTAACATGTTTATGTTATGAGTGTACTGTTCTGGTTTTTGTGCTGGTTTGTTAAGTTGGTCAACTGATGAACTGTTGATGCTAACATGATGGTCAGAACACTGGAAGCACAAGCAAATGTCTTGAAAGTATAACTTTCCAGCATAAAAAGTTCAGAACACAGCTTTTTGGTTTGAAGATATGTTGTATACATTTTTAAGTTTTATACATTCATGTTTATATAAGCATTAGAAGTGTTAAATGTTAAAGGTAAAAGTACACAAAAAAAACATAATTCTGCTGTTATTGTATGGTGCTTCAGTCAATCAACACTTGCAACACTCGCAAGAACGGTCAACATCGGTCAGCGACCTTCAGCCTGTTCTCAAAAGTGCACTTGGTGGCCTCGCTCATCCTGTCCTTTGCCGTTCCTAAGCTTCTGGAATCATCCAGTATTTACATCAGCGACATCAGATAACCGAGGTCAGCCCTTAAAAGCACGCTGACCCGGGGCAGGGCGCCTCGGTCGCGGGCCGGCCGAGCGGCAATATCAGCGCCGCCACTGCCCGCGCCCGATAAATAAGTAATGCGGCCTGACGCGATGGCGGGGGACAGGAGCAGCCTGGCTGCAGCTGGGATTGGAAGAGACAGGCGCCCCGCGCATCTCTATTTACTCCGAGGAGCCGCTGACTGATGCGCCGACAAACAATTATCTCAGCTGACAGCGCCAAGGCGCCGTAATTAATGGAATGTGCATTCAACAGCGTGGGAGGCAGGTGAACTGACACGGCAATCCAGGCTTATTTTATTATTATTTTTTTTTTTTTTTTTAGGTCGGCTCGTGCGTCGACGCATCCGCGACAGCAACTTTAAACGTCTGAAGGATTGTCCCGCGCCTTGTTCTCCACGAGCGCACGTTGTTCCTGCACCGCCTTGACCTGAATATCAGATGAGGAGACTCATAAATATAAATCCAGCCAATTTCAGGGGGCTGGAATAAAAGCGGCTTAGCGCGGCATAGTGAATTACCGCCAAAGCGTGGCTGATTCGGGGCCATCGTCCCCATCCCCCCCCGTAAAGCAGCCAAAGCCGTTCTGTCAACAGGTATCACCCAGTTTAGTGCTGATGGGGCCAGATGGGAGGAAAAGCTGCAGGTATTCCCGATGTCATCCCCACTCTGACAAATGTATTCGCCGCCACCGGCCCACTCTACCGCCGCACACAAGCGGGTGTAGAGGAGCGAGGGGCCGCGGTGTTAAGTGTCTTATTACGGCAGGATGACTGTTGTTGCAGTGAAGTGCATGAGCTGTCACACAACAGCCGTCATTAGAGGAGCCACGAGAAGCTCTCGTCGTGAATGGTATCACATTTTAATCCACGTTGCTTTATTACTGCAGTGGGGAAGGTCGGCACTCGGCGAATTTAAGTAGGACAAAATTATGGAGGAGGCCTGGATGGTAATTTTGGGGCCTTCTCAGTCTGAAATATCAGTTTCATCCCATTTTTACCACTTTTATGTATGTTATGTGTGCGTTAGTGTTAGCCCTTGTGTAGTCCTCTTGAGCACGGCTGTGTGGGAGACATGAATAATTCAAGACGGCCATGGCCCTTTAATTTCTCGTCTCCGGGGGATTTTTTTCTGTCATTGTCCACCCTGATGGCCCATTATCCAGCCAGTAGATGCTAATCTGTCCGACCGGTCTGAAGTCTCCTTCTCCCAACCCGACGTCCCCCTCCCCTTCTGATATAAACCTCAGCCAGTCTTTCAAAGGCAATTCGAGTGACAGAAATAGCATTTTCATATCTGGATAGGACTCTGAGGTATCTTCACCATGACTGGCTCAGACAAGGTGGAGGAGGGGGAACCATGCCCACAGGTGGAGGGGCTCGACTTGGTACTCTGCGCACGTTCGGCAGGCGGCCCACACCTGCAGGGGGAACTCAATTTGAGCTGACACCCAGCTGACACCTCATGAAGGAAGAATTTTACCTCCAGTTTCTGGGCGCCGCGGAGGTTGTGGGCCATTTCTGTCACATCTGAACCACTCTAGGAGTCCACGATAGCAGATGACCAATTTGGTTTCTAAGGAAACCAGCATCAGTGCACTGATCATGGCCTGTGTGCCAAACAGCTCCATGTAACATGGTAAATCAGCTTAAAAACATTCACCTCTCCTTTCCAAATAACTTTAAAGCATAACTACTACTGTTATTATTATTATTATAGTAGAAATAATAATAATAACAATAAATGACTAATTTAGCATTATGATTTTAAAAGTGTACTTTTGTTCTAGGCACATTGTTATGAGTAGATATACATATTGGTATTATTACCAATGCCAGTAAATATTTGTATTAATTACATTTGAATTCGTTATTAATTCCTTTGTCAATGATTAATAATGTATCATGTATAGTAATGTTATTTCCAATAGTAGAAGTAGGAGCAGTATTGTTATGTATTGAATTATTAACTTTACACAGACTAAATTATTATTCATTTGTCTTCTTGTTTGCTTATTTTGCTAATCGTTCATTAATTAGTAAAAGTGCTCATCTGCTAACTGTCTGATATGCACATTCTGTAAATGTCAAGAATGAACAACCTTTCATCTGTGACACACGGAAACAGTAACAACCAAGTCACTTGACAAATCACCTCTTATTCATTACCCAAAGCCCACCTGGCCCATAAACGTGTTGCCGGCGCAGTCCATGGCCGTCTGTATTATTCCAATTTAGCTTGTGCAGGCTTCACTACAGCGACTCGCCGGGGTGGCACAGTGCATTTCATTTTGTCATTAGCAATCCGCAGAGCAGAAATGACTTTTCCTGCACCTGGGACCTCAGCCGTTTCAAATCAATGCTCATGGCGGCTCTTTAATCAATGAGCGTGTTGTAACTTGGGGGCTCATCTGTGAAGCAGGCCCCCGAGACTGTGCGAGGAGAGAAAGCCTCAGCCACTTGCTCTGACCTCCATAATTACCGTGTCCTACAGCCCAGTTCAAATGGGCCGGCGCTGAAATAATTGCCTGTTAAAAGAGCAGGTAGACCGGGTGGGGTGGACCAATCTCTGCCCACCACGACACACATCGTGCACACTTGACCAACTCGCCCCACCCCACAAACCCAGGGCTTCTGGGTGTTTTTTTTTTTTTTTTACCAAGCCTGTGGTGCCGCCTCCCTGTGCTGTCAGGCCAGTCGTCTGGCTGGTGTTGATGTGGCAGAAGTGCCCTCCCCAACCTCCAACCCCCACCCCCCTCAAGGCGGCATTAATGCGGTGATCAGAGGGTGTTAACGCGTAGGCCGGGGGGAGCAGAGGGGGCTGACCGAAGGGGCCCTGCCTGGCTCTGATAGCATCAGCATGAGAAGAGGGTGGAGGCGGGCGTGGGCGGGCAGTTTGCAGGGGGGGGGGGGGGTGCACTCGGGAGGGCAGATGTATTTATCTGGGTAATGATAGTCATCTCCAGCAGCCCGGGTGCCCCTCGTCTGCGGTGACAGTGATGTAGAGCGGCCTGCAGAGGAGCCCCGCCGGTGCAATGGCAGCAGAGTCCCCACGGTGCTCATTAAACTTCCATAGATTGCATTCGCCCGTCTACCCCCGGCGGGCCTCCAAAGTGCCTTTTATTAATTCATAAAAACACATTGCACAAGTGATTGAGTCTGATGTGCACTGGAGCAGCAAAACACGAGAACGGGAGGGGGGGTGGGTGGTGGGGGGGGAGTTCAGGCGTGCAATGTGCCCACCCCCAGCCACCTACCCCCCACCCCCCAAATTCTCTCCATCTCTCTGGCAAAACTGGCCTTGGATGAGCGCGCAGGAGAGAGAGAAGACCGAGACACAGATGTGTTGTGAAACATTAATAGCCACTGCTGCAGTTCCCCTCAGGCAGAGGGAGTAAGGGCAGCCAACACAACCACTTTTTATTTATTTCTTTTCTTCCATTTGCATTTTTTTCTTTTTTTTAACACTGACATTTCACTGCGGTGCAGATTAAGCGGCATAAACACGTCTAACTATTCTGGCTGCGCGCTTGTCGCCTGCCTTGCGAGGGCGATGCATGGCTGCCGTTATCGAGGCTCTGCAGATGAGCTCCCAAAGTTTGGGGGCGGGGGTCGCCCCGGCTCTCTCTCCACTCCTCTCCAGAGAGCCACAGAGAGGAAGAAGGCCCAGATATGGATTGCGCCGATTGAATTAAAAACATTAGCTCTAGGGCGAACGAATGAATCCTGATGACGGCACCGGGGGAAAATGGAGAAAATTCGTTTGGCTGCGAGGGCCTTGAAAGCCAAGGCTAATGGATTGGAGAACGAGAGGCAGAGCGCAGAGGGGGAGGCAGTCATAGAGAAACATTGCACTGAAGTGGCTGGGGGGGAGAAAGAGAGAGAGAGAGAGAGCAAAATGAATGGACAGGGTCCAGAAAGCTTCAAATTAACCGTCATTATAACCAGCTCTATAAATATTATCCCTCCAGCTTGGAAGCAGGGGTGGATGAGGCTTATTCTGAGAGCTGGAGAGACGCGCAGTTAATGACAGATCCAGCCGAGGCTGCCTGAGCTTGGGGAGTTCTAACATCCTTATCAAAACTGCACAACACTGGCCACCCCCACGGAACACACCTCCTCCGATACACTCTGTTATTCGCTTTCTTCCTCTGACGGCCCATTGAGCGTTTTTAAAGCCCAGAGTCCCTGCAGCGTCCTTTCTGCCTCCCCTCTTTATGATTTTTTTTTTTTTTTTACCTTATTACTCTGATTACTCAAGACTAAATCAGACCCCCTCACCACAGCTGCTTTAAAAGGTGTTTCTGAGCGCTGGCAGGTGGCACTGGACCCAACCTGTGCTAGGCAACGGACGGGCGCTGTTCATTCAAATGGCCTCGCTCTGCCTGGCATGACTGGCCAAGCATTGAGAATTGAAGAAAACAGCAGCTGCCGCTAATTGGATACAAAGGCATGGCACATTAATGCAGTTTCCTAATGTTTGTCGATGATTATAATGACTTATTATAATTGGTCTATTTATCTGTATAATACATTATTGAAAGGGCTCTGAGCAATCCCAGCTATTCTTATGATTATGAATAGGGCAAGCAGTGTGTAATTAATGTGACATGGGTGCCTCGGCTTTCTTCTACCATTTTTTCCCCTTCCCTTTCTCCACCAATTTGGGTTGGCTGCCTCTGTTGAATGCTGTGAGTCAGTTTAAGTCATGGTCTTTAGGGGGGTGGGAAACGCTTGCCTCTTTGGTTTGAAGGGAAATAACCTGACAAACACTGACATGGTTGTGAAACGCAAGATTTCCTGCCTTTTCAGGAATGTTGCAGTGTGAATGTTATCTGGGAATTTCAGAGAACGCGTTACGTTGCCTCGCTTTTGTTACTTAGTCTTGTTTTTTTTATGTAACTGACGCTGAATTAAATACAGAAGAAGCGAGCCAAGGATATTAGTGATAAAAATAACGTTTGAATATTAATGCAAAAAAACCCCCCAATAATAGCATAAGCCCCATGCCCATGCACGATGGATGCACGAAAGCGAGAGGAGTCTGTTGTCTTTTCAATGTTGGCGTGAAACCTGTCACATGATGATGCATTCCGCCGAGTTGGGAGGCGTGACTAACGAACGGTGCGAGCGCCCGACGACGTGCCAGAGAGGTAGCTGGGAAATCACTCAGAGCCTGTCACACCAGTGAATGACTCTGGCGGTGTCCGGATTGCTCCAGCTGTTGTTGGCGGGGGTGGTGGTGAGAGAGACCCTCGTCGCGGGAGGAGGGGGGGGGTGGGTCTGGGCAAACCTGCAGGAAACCAATTACTGTTTATATATAGAGAGCTGTGAATTCTCTAAAGGAGCCGTGCTCATTCAAACAGGGTTAGAAAGACACCTGGTGTAACCTTTTAAAGCCGAGGAAAGGGTGTGTGTGAGTGTGTGTGTGTGTGTGTGTGTGTGTGTCTATACGTGGGAGGGCAGCGGAGCACATCAGCTGTAAACAGTGTTGTGTTCCACCGAGCGCTCTCCTTCCTGCGACTCTCATTACCAGCTCTTGCAAGACGGCAATCAAAGCGGCACCACGAGGACTCGCAGATGAAAGAAAGGCCCCTCAGACCGCCTCCATCAGCCAGTTGTTAGGAGCGTAATGAACCTGCCGCAGCTTCGGAGAGCCCTCTGTGATTCACCTTCCCCACCAGGCCCTCCGTAGTCTGGCTCCATGCTCCATCACGCTAATGTCATCTACCAGTTCACATGGCCTCTTCCCATTACTGCCTCACTACCTATAATACCATTACGCCGCTGACTGTAATTGATACTGCTGCCGCCAGTCATTTTCCTTTATTCAGTAGCAGCACTGCTATAATTTGCTGTTAATGAGTTGTTGTGTATCACTCCAGTTAATTCCCTCGTCATTGATTCCTTCAGAGCAGTTTGCTCGTACGTCTACGGCCGTGTGACCAATTCATGTGTGAATGCTGAATGATGCGCCATTCCACCGGGATCTGTTCATCGTTGTCGTTTTAATTAGCAAGAATATGTTATTTGAATTGAATACACTATTAAGGAAGGATTTGCTAATTCAGAGTTTACTACAATCATTATAACGGTAGTGGTGTTGGCCGCACAGTGGCACGTGGTTAGTGATGAGTTTGCATGCTCTACCCGAATATACGTGGGTTTCCTCCAGGTTCTCCGCTTTCCTCTCATCGCTGCTCTTGGTGAGTCCCTGCCCTGCGCCCAGTGTCCTCGGTTAGGCTCCAGGAGCCGTACTGCTGAATAGGACTGAGTGCATTTGGAAAGTGAGTGAGATAGTGGTGAGCTGTCACGAATTACTTTAGTCTTAACCATTTTGGCTCAATTGATATATAAGCTCTTTATTGTCTGTTAGCTCTTTAAAGCCCGACGTTATCAGTGGTGCAGGGGGCTTCGTGATCGGAAATCCGTGGAGTTAGCAGGCCTCCGCCAGCTCTGAAATCTTCTCTCCTCTGCACGCTGTTGTCGTGGTTTACGTGATGGCCTGTAAGCATGGCCGCACATCCTTGTCTGTAGTCTGTGAGAATTTGAAACAGATAAACGTGAAGCAGAAGGCGAGTGAGGTGAGAGAACCAAGAGATGAGAGGCAGCTTGGAAAGAGGGTGTGGTGGGGGAGGGGTCTTCCTGGGCGAAGTGGGTGGTAGAGTAGGGAGGTTGCGGCGGTGTTGTGCTGCCCTATTGCACATCAATCTGTTTAATTTTAGCTACAGATTGCCGCTGCCTCTTTATGCATGGCCAGCGTGAGGCCTGCATCCGTCATGAAGCGGCGCGTTAAAAATTAGACGGCGCGGTTAGGCCACGGCCCGGGAACAGATGGCCGCTGCTTGGAGGTGCAGCAGGAGGGAGTCTGATAGGTGTTCCATGCTAGTGCCCTGGGCCTGATGACCGACCTCAGTCATTAGACACAGGCATCTTTCAGAGGTGGCAGCGTCGCCCCGGACCATGAAAAGAAGCTAGAGCCCGCTAACCACACGCCCTCGCCTAGCCACTACTGACAGTTCTGCATACGCCGCCATGGCTAGCATTGCCGTCCTCCATCTTGGTTTAGACAGTCTGGTCCAGAGGACGTGCTAAAAACTGCCCCCTGGTGACGCATACTTTGTCAGAACCCTCGTTGGATGGTTCACTGGCTGTGCAATAACCAGCCCTTCTCGTTGATGGAGAGCATTCACAAGTGATGGATTCCTGCACTTAAGGGTGTTCAGTATGCCTGACCATGCACACTTTTCCCCTGGCCTGCTTGGGCCCATGGCCCTGCCTGTAGGCAGGCAATTTTGGTGGCAGGAAAGAAGGAGACAGGAAAGAAAGGGCGACAGATGATGCAAGCCTTGCTGGCCTGTGAGGGGGATGTGTGGTCTCTGAGAGAGGCTTTGTGTCCACTGGCTCCAGAGGAACACTTGACATCCCCAAGCCAAAGAACAAGTGCACAGTGTGTGAGAGATCCTGGCAAACCCTGCCGGGACACAGGGAGGGGTGGTGTGGGCGATGTTGGGGATGGAATTATAGAGGCTGGGGAGAGAGAACGCAGTTATGAAGCGGGGCGCCATCTGCTGTCTGGTTTCCATAGTAACCTGGTTGCATTGCTTTTCCCGTATGAGCATGCTGAGTGAGGCACTAATAGAATAGAGTAGCAGCCAGACCAGTAGCCTATTAATTAGACCCAGTAATCTGCTGCCTGCTGCGTCAATTTTTCCTTTTGTGGCTTTTTTAGACTGTTAATTTGTGTTTTGATGCTCTTATTTATATCACAGAACGCGTAGGAGTCTAAAAGGATTAAACATAGACACTCATTCTGCTGAACACATTTTCAACAGGCAAGTGTGTAAGGTACGTTCCTGCATGTTGCGTGGGATGCTTTTATGCGTGTTACTACAGCAGGGGTGGGGTTGTCCAGTTGTTGTGGTTTCTGTAGCAGTTCATTTGGGGAAAAAATAGCCATTTTTAACATATTCTGTGACCCAGGTTTGTGTAATGATGATGTTTTTAAGCAAGGTTCTTGAATGAAAAGGGGTAGGATTAGATTTATTTTTGCTTCTTTATATGCCTGTTTTAACATGTGGTAATGATTTCATGTTACATTTTTAAAGAAACTGAATGCAAGTGAAGGCTCCTCTGCAAAGCACAAGTTTCACTGACTTTATTTACATATATGCTGATGTCCACAATACCAACAAAATGTCACCTTGGTGACATCACAACAATCCCATCTAGTTTTCCAAGACAGATTGTTGACCAGTCACAAAGGCTAAAGACAGACAATCCATACCTGTCTTCCAAATGAGCCTCATATCCTCAATGACAACTTTTATTACACTTACTACACTTGCATTAGCACTTTTTTCTATTGCACCTATTTTTGGCACTTAATACCAAACAGAAGAATGTGCATGGCATATATCTTTCTTTTTTTACCTGGTGTGTTACATATTATAATTAAACATAGTCATATTAGTTCCATGGAGACACATAAAAAGTTATAAAATCTTCTCAAGAACAGTTTCTTATGTTGAAAAATGAACAGGCCTAAGTTCTAAAACTTTGTCTTAAAATGTATCATTCTTGAGAACAAATATCAAACATTTTCTCATGCATTTTTTTTGTAAGGCTGCCCTTTGCCTACAGGTTTGAGGTATCTGGGCACCTGTCATCCAGCAGCGCTATGAAGGACGAGCCTCAGATGAGCCCTTGAGCGGCAGTGTCTGAGTGTGGTGTAGTCGAGGTGAAGCCGGTGACCTCCAGACATCATGCAGCCTCTCAACGACGCCTGCCATCACAGCAGAAGCAGCCATGAAAGACAACAGCTTTACTCTTCAAAATGCCCCCCGGGGGAGAGCCCCCCCCCCACATGCAAGGAATAGAAAGCGCATCACCTGGCATTTACTGTATCATCAACTTGAATTACTAGCCTCCCTCTCTCGCCCCCTCCCCGCATTCCTCCCTCCTTCCCTCATACCCCTGCCCCTTCTCTCTGTTCTTTCTTCCGTCTCCCGGAACACCAGTAATTTATCTGTCACACCTGTCTAATGAGCGTGTTCATGCGGCAGGCATGGTAATGTGTGATAATGTGTGGGTGTTGGATCATGCATGATTTGAGCTGAATTTAGATCAGGCTGAGGTGAACTGGCCTCGTGTTTTCTGCTGTGCGTCTGCAGGGAAGGGGGGTGGGGGGGGTGGAGCGGTGCAGTGCTGGGAGTGTTTATCTGCTGTAAATGGCATAGCTGTGAGGATGATGCTGACTGACAGGGACATTGAGAGCTGGGGGCCTTGCCGAGAGGGTGGAGGGTGGGAGTACCGGGCGGCGGTCCCTGCGACGTCGCAACGTTGGGGAAAGGTCATCGCAGCGGCCCTGTCCGGCACAGTCGCAATTTTTCCTCTTCAGAGCGCATGTGGCAAAGACGTTGAGAGAACAAATGGACACTTCACCTTTAGATTAATCACCTGGTGTGTATGTGTGTGTTATTTAAAGCATACTAATTCATCACGCAGGTGAGGCCATATGATTCATCAAGGTCAGAGAAAAACCACGAAACGGGGTGATAAAATGGATTCCCAAGATCCTCGCAGCAGTACAAAGAACCCCCACCCCACCTCATATTAGGTTAAATTTAGCATAGGACCAGGATGTGATGGCTTATGATGTCATCATTCTGGCTGCACCCTGTCACTGGGAGCTTGACTAATGCATGCCAGCTTCCTACAGTCTCCTCTGAAGGATAAGTGAATCAATTAGAATAATCCCCTCATTCATTTTAAGATCGCAATTAACAGCATGCTCACCACACTCACGTCTGTTAATACGGCAGATCTGTTGCTATAGTGATATTTGGAAAACCTGCTGCATCTTGCGCAACGTGTATTGTGTGCAATGGGTTGATCTCCAGGATGTGGAGGTGACACATTGTCCACTCTCAGTGTTGATTACACTAATACACCAAAAATACATTTTTCGTTATCTCGCCAGGGGGATCGTTGAGTGAGATGAGTGTCTGAAGTGCAGATCTAGAGCTCCATAAATATGTCCACTTGTGTTGTTTGGTAGCACACACGGCTGTGTCACTCCTTTGGCTTGTTGCTGTATTTGCGGCGGTTTTGAAAAGAAGCTTTTCTTTCACAGCCCTTTGAGGCGCATCTGTGCTGATTGAGGCGGCCCGCCTGTCATGGCACTTTTAAATGCTTTTCTTTGTCTCTCTCCATTCCCCTCTTGTGATCCATCTCTGCACTTGAGGAGGATGGGAGCAAAGGTAGCCGGCGAGTTTGTGGAGGGAGTGATTGGAATTCATTTAGAAGAAATGATGGCAAATTCTGTGAGACAAGAGGTTATTTAATCACTGCTGAATGGCTGGAGTGCTGGTGCAGTGAGTGTGGAGGGGGTGGGTGGGTGCTTTTAGAGCGTTCTTCAGAGATCCTTACCCAACCTTTCACAGAAGAGTCTGCAAAGAGCACACAAAGCAGAGATGGCACCAACAAATAAAGAAATCGCATAGACTGAAAAGTGCACAGTGTTTGTATGTGTATCTATCCAACCCCCCCCCAAAAGGGAATTCTTTTAGAATACAATAATAAAAATAACATTTATATTGATGTTTCATTCATGTTGATGCTGATATGCAGAAGAAAAATGATTTTTTTTAGATGTATTGTGAAAGTATTCTGAATACATGTTTTTAATCTGAATAAATGTATGGCAATGTATTCAGCCATGCTTTACCCAATCCTGGATATATCTATGTGCATTATAATGCGCATTATAAAACCATGGAGATTATGTCATTTTTTTGTGCTTTTTGTTCAATTTAAGGAGAAATGTAAGGCCTGCACAGACAGAATTGTGAAATGATTTGTGAGCCCGGCTGCCACATAATGTCAGAAAAACCCCATTTACAAGAGCCCTAAAATATTCATTCAGTTCCTCTGCACCATCTGCGAGGTGCTGGCAGGTGTATGAGTGAAGAATTCTTCTCCTGTGGGTGTCAGGCCCCTTCCTGTCTTGCCGGACCCTCTCCTGGAAGACCTGCCGGCTCATTTTAGCATGAGCTGGAGCGAGTCGCCTCCCTGACGTGTTCCTTCCCCTCCCCAGCGTCTGGTTCTCCCCTCTCAACCCTCACCCCCACCCCTTCCGTCTGGGACTACTGGCACCCACAACAAAGGAGGGGAATATTTGGCACAACCCAGTCAGTGGGCTGAGGATCTGAAAACTATGTGTTTGTGTGTGGTGGTGGTGGTGGTGGGGGGGGTTCCTCTCGGGCATTTTGCTACAGTACACCCACAGTGGATTAGCGGGCTACGCGACCTGCACTTTGTTGTACTGTGTCAGCATCTCCTTAATCCTCCTCTACAAACCCCCTGCCCGCCTCCCCCCAGACCCTTCGTTTAGCAGGATGGAGGGCCAGGACCAGTGGCGTGTCATCAGTCGAGGCTTGCCCCTTCATCAGCCACCTGGCCACGGCTTGGCATCTGCAGGTCTCTCAGGGGTTCCCTCTGGCATGGAGATAGTTGGTTGTTTTTAGAAACCTTACATCATCTTTTTTTTTCTTTATCCCGTCAGCACCCCACTGTTTTCTTGGCTCCAACCCATTTCTTTTTCAATGCTGTTGGAGAAGCTAAAAATTCTTCTACAGCTTTTTACGTTTTTCTTGGCACACATTACAGTAACAGTAACTGCTTTAGAATAACGTAAATAATTTTGATAAGACATTATTGTATCATGAATAGTTTTTATGTTGTATGGTGTGCTTGGGCAAAGCCTATGCAGTTTGTGCAAAAAAATTAACCTACCATTGCTAAACTACAGAGCACAGTGGAGCTGTCAGTCCAGGAGGGCTTATTTGCTGATTTTATGCATGCACTCAGCTTTAAAAAATAGGCTCGAGTGTGTGAGAAACCGGAGCGCCTGCGGCAGCCCGGCCAGCTCCGTTATTGCATGGGCCTGGCCGGACTGGCGTGAGAATTCCTCCAGATCTTTATTACGCTGAGCAACACTTTCAGTGTGAGCATAAGATTCCAGAAGCCTCTCAGCACTCTGACCGACCTTTATTCCGCTCCACCACCCCGCGCCTCACAACTCGAAATAGCAGGACTGCGGACAGGTTATTACTTGTTAAATACCACATGAACAGCAAATAAAAAATAAAAAAAAGAGGAACCCGGAGCAATGACCCATCTGTGATTTTGGCAGGGTGGCAGCCTAGTAAGTGTAAATCTAAACGGCGTTAAACTGGGCTGCAAATATTAGGTCCCCTGTTGCTAATGAGGCGGTTTAGTCGGGCAGTGCCAGGCATAGCTGGAAAGCCTCTAACTGGTCTGCTGTTAAAAGGCATTTATTGAAGCGGGAGATCTTATTTTCACACTCGGAGCTAACATGACCCCCAGTATGTGTGGGTGCCAGCTGCTTCTCATTCTGATCGACGTAAGCTGATTTCTGGGAAAGAAAGATCAGTGGCTGGATTTGGACCAGTGCGCCGCTGCCTCCAGTGCCGGAGAGGTGGAGACAGTGCCGGGGAGGTCTGCTATTACCCAGAGACCCTCTTATACATGCAAAACACACACACACACACACACACACATGACACACGCTGGACTCTTGGAACTGGGGCCGCTGAACCTCAGAGACACAAGCGCAGCCTGCTGTAAAATTCATAAAGGGCCGCAATTAAAGCTGCGCTAATTAATGCACTGGCCCCCTCACGAGGAGCAACGTGGCAGACTTCCAGGCAGGGCAACTCTATCCTCTTTGTGTGTGTGTGTGTGTGTGTTTTATAATCTGAGCGGCAGAGTGAGGTTATTAATGGCAGAGAACTCTACCCAAGGAGACTTTCAGCTGAATATCCTCTCTCAGCTCCCCCAGGGCCGACGGAACGTTAAATAGCACTCTGCACCGGTCCTCTCAGGTTGAGTCTTGCACTCCTCGGTTGTGTGGCTGGAGTAGTGGTATCGGTATTGGTATTGGTGGTGGGGGTGTATAGGGAAATGTGTGTGTCTGGCTCTTTCCGGCTTAGCGCTGATCATATAACTATGCACCCATATCTGTATATATAGACGTGTAAAGGCTGTGCATTTGACCTTGTTGAACAGATCTGACAATGCAAATCTAATCTAGGCAAACACGCTGGAGTTATGTAGCGCCTGGTTTTGGGCTTGCACCGTGACCCAGCAATGAGGGGGAGCCAGACAGGTTTAAGCTTGACCCATCGGGGCCAGACCATCCGAGTCGACAAGTGGCATGCACTGGGGTGCGAGAGAGGGTTAGGGATGTGGATGGCGGCTGCGGGGACGTGTGGGTGCTGAAATTTGTATTGCCGGGGGGCGTGCTTGTCGCTCTCAGCAGGGCCCTGTTGTCACCTCCGCCCTCTCCTCTCCCGAATGACAGCAGAGGCCCCAGAGCAGCTGAGACTGGTGACACTTGTCAGCAGAGAGATAGTTTATCCGCTCTGTCTGCTTCTCGCCTGGCCCTCTCCTAACCTCCCCGTCCAACACACCAACCCAACACCACCACCTCCACCCCTACCAGCAGCCCTCTGCCCTGACAGCCAACATCAGCTGATTATCTCGGGCAGGCCTGGCGGTAAGAGGAGACCTCGCTCCACTGACTGGTACGGGTGGTGTCTGTAGGACACTCTCATATTGGGTAATAGGGGGACATGCTGTTCTGCCTGCCCTCAGCAACCCGTCTTTGAAACATTAGGCATCTCATCAATGATTCACATGGGACGGCTTTGCATTCAGCAAATATAACTTGGAACCCCCAGACGACCGTGCGAGGACAGAACAGGACTGGATTTTTTTTTTTTTAAGAATCTGCTATCTCAATTTCTGTGTCTCTCTCTCTCGCTCTCTCTCTCTCCCAAAGAGCACGGGTCGGTTAAGCAGAATGATTTAACACCCAGTGACATTCATTATCTGCTCGTTTTAAGACGCAGCAATAAAACAAGGCCCGGCTGCAACCATGGCGGGGTATATCTGTATCAGCGGTGTGGATAGTTTAACAGCGAGAGAACTCAAACTCGCCACTTCGGAGTCCGTAGTCCCAGTGCGCATAAAAAATGTGTGGTCAACTTAACCCTCCTTTGCCTCGCCTCGCCTCGCGTGTATTTTGAGAGCCTTCTTTGCAGTTGACACCCAATCCCCTCTCGGAGCCCCAGTCTGCGTGCCGGTGTCGTGTATCCGGCTGAATTAATGCAATGTCAACACATTCATGCTGACAGGGTCTCATTTCAGCAGCTCGGACGCCGTTTTATCAATGCGGAAGAGTACAGCTGAGTGACTGAACGTATGGGCCGCCAGGGTTTCATGTCCTTCCCCTAGGCAAATGAATGCTGGGAGAGACCCCCCCCGCCATAGGCCAGTGTCACTGTGCAAGACAGCAAATGATAGTGCTTCTGTGTCTGAGAGTTTATTTATACTCCTAGCAGCATAAGTAACATATAAAGTGCAGTTTATATGGCTAAATATGGTAAATATGGTAAACAGTAAATGATTAGGACTTTATGGTATCCTATAAATAAATACACACACACAAATACACCTTAAAACCTGTCACTGATTATCAGTTCTTGTGTAATTTGGCATACGTCAGCCTTTCCCCCATATTTCCCTTTCCTCAGGATGGCTTTTTGAAATGAGGGGTTTTGATCAATACTGTATAAAAGGACATATTACTTGTACATACCATACACTCATACAATGCAAGCTCTATGTATGCGTCTCTGCTGCCGGTTAAAAGAGACATTTGTTGTCGCGAGGTCGTCCTCGGGGTCAGGACATTATGCAGTGCTGAAATGTCTACAGTGCCAGTTGTGCCTACAGCCGCTGTCTTCCTGGGCAAATGTATCCAAGTTGTCAGACGGAGACATTGCACTGCATTATGTCCAGCTGATTCCAAAGGACAAATTTGCATTCCCGGCCCAGGAACATGACTGTCCAAGTGAATGATCACTTATGTCAGGAGACGGCGCCGGCCAACAGTGACAGGAGCCCTGGGCGGCGGTCTCTGCCACGCCGGATGGCTGGCGAGGGGCTGTGAAGGGCGCAGGGACGGCAGGCCCTCAATGTCACCCGTGGCCCTGAGAGGGCACTGCCAGGCCTCGGCGGCCTCCTGCCCTTTCACTCCCTCCACGCCGCCGCCAGAGACGGATCCTTCACCGCCTCCCGGCTAATTGGCTCCCCATCTTACAGCGGTCCTCGCCGCAGACCGGGCCACTCCGCTTTAGTTTTTAATTAGTGTCGAGGCAAGCAAAATGATAGATGGAACAGAACGTTGCTTATTTATTTATTTATTTATTTCAAGCTCTGCTGTTTGCTGGTCTCCCTTTTCATTTCTTTCTTTCTTTCTTCCTTTCTTTCCTTCCCTTTCTCTCCGCCTTGCTCCGTCTCCTGAAAGCACTTTGCAGCTTGTTAGTCTGCGGGATGCTTGGTGCAGTGCCCCAGAGGCTGTGGCGTGAAGGTGACATCTATCACTTAGTGCGCCGGTGTGCTATAAATACGCCTGTCAGGCGCCCCGCAGCCCTCCCTCTGACGGCTCGGGAAGGAAGCAGCGGAGCTGGGGGAGCCTCGCCGATTCTCATGCCTCCTATTTACGCTGTCACTTCCAAAGAGATCTTAATTATACTGGTGTAGCGGCGGCTCCCGGGCGGCTGCTGGGGTCTGCCGCCCCCTGCCACGTTCTGACACCGCCTGCCACTGCCGAGTGGGTATACGCAAGCTAACACATATGCGCCCCGCCCTCCGTGTAAATGCATATGCTGACACACAAAAGGTCTGAAAGCACACACTTCTCACACACACATTTATTGTTCCCAGGCTGGAAAAAAAACAGTAACTAACACACATTTACATACAAACATACCCCACCAAGCCTCAGCATAGCTATTCAAATCTCAACACAAACCCACATTTACCACATTTATCACATGACATGTCAGAAACATGTTTGTGAGAACTAACTTCAGTCACAATTTACCGGAATTGCACATCTCTCTACATGTATGAATTATACAACAAAACCGGAAAGCAGTATAATAAAAACCAGGGCAGTGGTGGCCTAGCGGTTAAGGAAGCGGCCCTGTAATCAGAAGGTTGCCGGTTCGAATCCCGATCTGCCAAGGTGCCACTGAGCAAAGCACCGTCCCCACACACTGCTCCCCGGGCGCCTGTCATGGCTGCCCACTGCTAACTCAGGGTGATGGATTAAATGCAGAGGACAAATTTCACTGTGTGCACCGTGTGGTGTGCTGTGCTGCTGTGTATCACATGTGACAATCACTTCACTTAATATGGAGGTGTGTAACCTTTATAGTGTGTTTTACAGTGTCTGGTATCTCAGGGCCTCAGAATGGCTTTTAATGTGCTGTTTATTTCTGCATTACGAACTCCAGGCCTGTGCTACATCTCACCTCTCTTCTGTAAATGGTTATTGAGGGTTCCTGACCTCAACCCTAGTGTGAAGGCGCGAGCTACACATACGACTGCCCTTCCTCGCTCCGCCCGACTTTTAATAGCTCCTGGGAAACTGGGGAGGATGGAACGTGCTGCAGCTGATCCCCGCTGGCCTGTTAGTGACGCTGGTGGGCCGTGGGGCTGAGCTGCCATTAACAGGTGCATCTTTGTCACGGTCGCTGGCATAGTGGCAACTTAACGGGGACTCGTGTTCCGCGGCTTCGGGTTTCAGTGGTCAGTGCACCTGTGGTCGTAATGAAGGACAGGGAGCTGGATGAGGTGCAGTAGACACTGCATTACCCAAGACCACTAAAGCGGAGTGTTTATGTGGCTGCTTCCAGGTCAGGGTCTGTTTCTTTTAAGGCACTGAGATTAGGATTATTTTAACCTAAAAAAAAAAAAAGTCTCGAAATACCTTCGTGTAAAGTATGCGAAACTTTTTTTGACAGCTATGTTGACAGGTTGTCTAATAATGAGCCAGATTTAATTATTTTAAATATGACTACCAGCAGCTTCTAAAACGATTTCATGCTGACCTACTTTTTTTTTTTTTTACTTCTTCTTCTTCAAATAATCACCTTCCCCGTGGCCCTCTCCATGCTCCTCTCACATTTTCCATCTGCCAGTCACTCATTTAGTCGGTGCACCTCACACTGAACAGGCCTCGTGGTGGCATTCAGCCTGAGTGAAAGTGAAGTGATTGTGATACACAGCACACGGTGCACACAGTGAAATTTGTCCTCTGCATTTAACCCATCACCCTGTGTGAGCAGTGGGCATCCATGACAGGCGCCGGGTGAGCAGTGTGTGGGGGCGGTGCTTTGCTCAGTGGCACCTCAGTGGCACCTTGGATCAGGATTCGAACCGGCAACCTTCTGATTAGGGGGCCGCTTCCTTAACCGCTAGGGGGACGCCGATAAATGAGGAGGCTGGTGGGGTTTAAGCATGTGTTGCGGGTCTGGTCCACAGAGTTGTGCACCCGTTACGTTTGCCACGAACAGCCCGACTTCCCTCCCCTACTGGGCCTGCCGTGGAGCCTCAGGCCAAACCGTAGCATCTCTGCGATGCTGAGGGAACTTTTCTTTATTAAAAAACAACAACACACATTTCGCATGCCGCTTGTGGTCTGTGAGCGCCCTTCCCCGGAGACACTGCTGGATGATTATCACGCCCCATCAATTTACAAATAATCCACGGTCCCTCGCCGCGCTGCTCCAGCGCGCCAAGCGGACGGGCCAATCGCTCGGCAGATCGGGGATGTCACTTCCTGTCGAGGAGGATGTTTCACATTCCAGCAGCAGGCTTGTGTGGGCTGGATGGAGGACACTAATACTATAATTAGGCAGCCGTGCCGCGCCGCGCCGTACAGAAGGCATCATCTGCAGCTGGAAAATCCTGTTATTTATTGCATCACATTATCTTGTTTATACTATAATTATATGAGCCACCAAAATTACCACCGCTGAACACAACATTATCGTTGGGTACACATGGTGAGAAAATGTTTACACCAGTGCTCATGATTTAGCATGGTAATTACCAACCACTTTTTCTCACTGGGGAAATAACCGAGGCGGCCGTAGCTCTCGGCCAGTCTTTACAGGAAGCAGGTTTGGGGCGCGCATCCATATCTGCCGCTGCAATGGCACCAACACTAACTACTGGTGAATTTCACACGAGATGAATTGCGGCGTGGCGAAAGAATAGCGGTTTGTTAAAAATGCGCGGATTAATTCTCCGGCATCGTTACTGCAGACGCGCGTGGGGGGGGGGAGGCGTTCCGAGGGCTGTGGCATCACACTGGCGGTCAGAGACCATCGAGACTGTCCAACTGTGAGTTTCTGCTCTTGATGTCCCCTGGCAGCCGTAATTAGTGTCGGAGCTCCGCGGTGAGAGCGGCCTCACTGGTTCTGAAAGAGAAATGATCCAAGCAGCGATGCATCATTAATAAGGGGACACACAGTTAGTTGTCATTTTACATCTCTGGCGTCCTTCGTCTTGTTGGCTGTGATTTTGGTTATACTAGGGGTGGGGGGGGGACTAGACTTCAGCCTGTGAAAGAGAGGACACGTTTTGGTGCGAGCAGGCGGTGGGTGGGATTGGTGGGAAGGCTCGTTGCGATGCTTCGTCTAGCGCGTGCGGGGTGTGGTGGTGTTAGCGATGCTTCGTCTAGCGCGTGCGGAGGCAGTGATGTTAGCAGTGATGCTTCTCTAGAACAAGCGGGGGATGGGGGAACAATCAACTAGTGCAAGTGGGAGTGAATAGGCGCGTAGGACGTCCATGACTTGACAAATGTTTAGGCAGATATGAAAATCTCAATTTCCAGGTCTTAAAAAGACACGTCCGGGGAAAACAGTATGTCTGGTCACCCTAGGTAACAAATTTAGCAGCAATAGAACCTAACATGGAAGCTAACCATATGGAAGGTAGTTTGTGCATGTAGCCTACTGGGCGTTTCTGAATTTTTCCTTTTCTTTGTGCTTGCAACTTGTCCTCAGTCGAGTTCACATATTGACAGGTACACATGGAATCGGGGGGTGACTGTTCATTTTTGTTTACACTCAGGTACAGTGTAAACAGGGACAGTCCCCCCCTGGAGACACTCAGGGTTAAGTGCCTTGCTCAGGGACATGATGGTAGTAAGTGGGATTTGAAATTGTGACTTTGTGGTCATCTGGTTTATCAGCAGTTCTTCTTGGTCACTCATATCATTCTGATAAACACGCAAAGCTGTTCCATATTCATCAGATCTGTCGTCTCATCAAACTGGAGAGAGAAACATAACATCCATCACCAAAGATTGCATCTGCAACATCTACAAATACTTCTTTAACCATCTTGAAAGATTTCATTTGTTTAGCAAGAATGAAACTCTGAATTAAAAAGATTTTAATGATGTGATATTTTTGCTCTTTGCTCAGATGAACCATCTGTCTAGATGGGTCTGCACTGTTTCCCTTTAATTTGGCCCCTTATTCATGTCTTATGCCCTAGGCCTTATCTTGGTAAAACTGGTGCTCAGTGTTATTGAGCTTCTACAAAAACCCGGAACCTTTTTGGCCAAGACTGACCGCGCGAAAGCGGCCTGTCTACGCAGTTTTATACGCTGCACTTACACAGAAGCAGGTGCTGCTCTTGCAAACCTGGAAGGGCGGAAAATGAGGGGATTTTGACCTGAAAAATGCACCTAGATCCTTTTCACCGGCTGAGCAGAAATCTGGCTGATTCCCACTGTTTCTGCGATAGCGCACAGCTAATGTTCTACGCAGCGCTCAGGCTCACTTTTTCCATGCACATTTGAGTGCACACACACACACACACACACGGTAATTTTGCACCTATGGCTTTTTCCCCGCCATTAGTTGCTATGGCAGCTAATGAGGTCTTTCAGAGAAACGGTTGTAAACAAACATTCAAATTATTATTGAGCCTCATGGTTTTGTGCCCTTCACCCCTACTTCACGCAGGTGCTAATCGCGAGAGCACACAGCCTGAGCCCCAATCAGAGCCGGCGTAAGCAACACTTGTTCAATTACTGTGAAGGGGACTTCATGTGCTGATTAGCAGCTTTTGATTCTCCTTATTCACCCACTAATGGCGCGGTGATAATGAATGCACCGCTCTGGTATTATGGCTTTCCACTAAGTGTGTGTGGCAGGAGCCACTGAATTAATTGCGACAGAAGGGACCGATGAATACGATGTCATCAGCGGCACAAAATCGCCCGTCTGTTCCCCAGCGAGAGGGAATAAAAAAGACGAAAAAAAGAGAAGAGGGCTCCCTCATCCTGAGCCCAGCGATTGGCCCGCGCTTTGGGGAAGTATTCCCATGCATGCGGCCGTGTGGCATCCAGACTGTGTGTGAGCGGAGGGAGAGAAAGGAGAGAGGGGAGAGAACTCAGAGAATGTGAGAATGTGGTAGAGCGCTGAGGTTTTGGGAGTTCCTGCCAAAAACTGTCAAAAAGGAACAAGGAAAAAAAAAAAAGACGAGAAAAGCCAACTTTTTAAAAACATAAAAACGAGGAAAAGTACTGTTTATGTTCTTGTGTCTGTAACCCAGTGTGTATTGTGGTTTGGTCTCAGATAGCGGTGGTCTGGCTCTGTGTCGATTGCACAAGCCTCAGGCCTCTCATTCTGCTCAGGAACTCCGTGTAGCAGACACCGTAAAAACCACTTAACTGTGAGGCTATGGTACACTGTGGCTTTTTTGGCTTATGGCTGCTTGTTTATTATATTGTCATGTAAATGGCAGACAGACCGTAAAACATGGCCTTTGCACGCCATTCTAATCATCCTCAAACTGGCTTTTCAACGTGCGGCGTTTCTGTTTCTTTTTTAATTGTGGTGAGAAAGAAAATAACTTAATTGCATCTCGCAAGTTGCCAGCATGGACATGCATTCGAGTTCAAAGCCACAACACTCGCACAGACATTTTTCCTCAATGAGCGATATATGGCTGCCTTGCATAGCCCACATGTATTTAAATGTCTTTAGTCATCCTTGACATGTTTTATCTGTGCTAATGAAAGCATACTGTAGTCTGTTTTGGGTTCATGCGTGGCAGTCCAGTGTTTAGGTTTGTTTCTCTCTGTGTAGGCGGTTTTGTGTGTTGCCAGTCCTTTTCTTAACCATGGGGACTAATCTGCTGTCGAGGGCCTAGAGATTAAGATCAGCACATCTTCTGTAGGAAAACCTGGACGTGGCGTTGATGCGGTACCCGCAGGTTGTTTCATGGAACCGTGGCGGGTGAACGTGGAACATCCGAAGAGTGTGGTGGGTCACGTGGTATAAAGGGATTTAGGGTATTGGGTTAAATAAGCAAAGAGCACAAACGTTCCTCGCTGAGTCCAATGCCTCCATCTGGTGTGGGCGGTGGCGGGTGTTGCGCGGGTTGTTGGCCTCGTGGAGGAGGTGTGTTTATCTGCCACCGCCACCCACCGCCCCCTCTACCCATGCAAATGTGTTGGAATTCACTCCCAACCACCCGCTTTTCAGCCAAGTAGAGTGAGGCTGGCTCACTCCAGACTTCTGAGGGCTCCTGGTGGCTCACCCATCTGTACCTCCATCCACAAATGTTGTTCTGAATTCACAAGCCACCCCCCCTCGCCCCAATCTCTTCTTGTGATCACAGAGGGGGGAAGCTGAATGTTGACATTGTGTTTAAAGAGAAGAAAAAAGAAACACGACGCTACTGGCCAACCAAAACAGGACCAACTTCAAGCCCTTCTGGGATCATCTTTATCCTCTTTTAAACAAACCCATGCAGTAGATTGCTGGATAGGTACTGGGATGTCCAGGAGATTTAGATTTAGAGAAGGCTAATAGTTTAAAAACTAAAGATTATCCACCAAATCGGCATTCAGTTGTCTTGTGTGACTCAAAATTGGACAAAGCATCACATTTTTTTTGGAACCTGGAAGCGCTATGGGAAGAAATAAAAAAGCCAGAGTCAGTGTGTTGCTTTGGAAAATGATCTGCTGGGGAACCTTGGGTACTGCATGCATGTGGATGCTACTTTGACACGTACCACCTACCTAAACATGGTAAAACTCTTCCATATTGATTCCATATTTCTTGACCACGGGATAATGTGATCTGGCACACTGGCAGAAATAAAGGAAATCTCCATGTCTCAATCCAGATCCATCATAAATTCACAGGTCTCGTGGAGTCAATGCCTTGAAAAATGGGGCTGTTTTGGTAGCAAACAGCAGAACTACACAATATAATGTGGGTGGTGTGAATACTAATGGCAGTAATGGATGTACTTTCTCATCAGAGGTCTACATTATTCCGTTCAATTGCACTGGAAACCATTACCTTTTATAAGTAATAAGGAATTCATAGGTTGATAATGTCATTGTGTTGTGATCATTGAAGAAAGACCTTGTGCTTTTTAATCTCCTTTTAAATTTCTTTCATACTTATCTGACTACGTGCCCTTTCCAAATCAATTTGCACAAACACGGTTGAAATCACACATGGTATAATGGCATTTAGAGATGATGTGGGTAACCACGCGACGGTGGGTGTATAATTTGGAATGAGCGCCCCCTTCCCTCTCTCTCTCTCCTTATCAGGCACTGTAGCCATGCAATGGCTTTGATCTCTGCAGCCATGTGTTTACCTTATACCACCTATCTCAAATGGATGCTGCTGGACCCATAACAGTTAACCCGAGTCAAAAATAAACAAGAAATCAAAGCTTCACATCCCACCGACCTTGACACGGAAATGCAGTGTAGAGTCGGTCAGAAACAAGCACAATGCCTCAAATTATAAAGGTTTTTTTTTTTAATTGTAGCAGCAGCAGGGTCAGAGACTTCCTCTTCTCTCGCCCAGAAGCTCCACGCAGCAACATGCCGACCGAGATCAAAAGCTTTTTTATACGTTCCGGTGGCCTGATTAGACCATAGTGCAAGAACAAACCACTCAAAGATCTGTTTCCTTCCTTTTAATTATTCATCAGAGGTATTGCTCAGGATGTAACCTCAATTACTGCGGGCTGCGCGGCCAGGCCGGCTTGTTGTTGCCATTAACATTGCTCTGATCAGATTAACAACAGGGCCGGCTGCCAGGGGGAAGGGAGCACTGCATGGCTTGGCACGCTGCAGTGACCGCTGATTTGCCACATTTAGCCCAGTGCCCACCGCGAGGATGACGCGATGTTGGAAAGAACCATCACGGACATTGGCATTAACTGGCACGAGGAGCGGTCCCCTGCAAACATTACGCCTCACTTGTCACAATTTCGCGTTGCTTATGGCGCAGGCCGCAGGACGAGTGATTAAAAACCAGTAAAGTATATGACGCGTGGTGCACCGCATTAGCGACTCGTCATTCTTAATTGGCCGCGCACGCATGGGCAAGCAAATGCTGCCGCAGTAGCCTTTCCAATTTCAGCCCATTTCTTGTTTTGTCCAGTTATTTATTTCTTTTTCCGGCGGGCCTGGAGAAGGCGATGGCAATATTCAGGTCAGCAATGCGGCGGCGGCGGCGGCCATTATGCAGGTAGAAGTGATGGGAGCCACCGGGCCGGAGCTGTAACAGCTGAGAGCTTTAATGAGTTTGCGAGCGCGAGCCGACGGACGGCCTCCTGCAGCACTACCTGTGGCGGAACAGATTGGGCGCGCTGCAGCGCGTTATGATTGCCGAGGAGATGAGGCGTCGGCTGACAGATGGCCCACCCGCCTGCGAGAGAGAGTGGGGGCTGTCCTCGGCTCTTCTTGACTCCGAGGAGGACAGTGACACTCCCCCCACCACCACCACCCGACTCTCGCCCACCTACGAGCCATCGAGTCTGTGCTGCTGGAAAAGAAACGGCCGCCGCGTAGGGCCGCGCGCAGCTTCGCCGTTAGTGTTTAGCTGGCGTAGCATAACAGCGGATGGAAATATGAGCCGAATGTGGGCTCCATTAAAAGCTGCTTTAGCCATGAGAAATGTATCCCAAAAGCGGCCTTTCACACCGGAAACAGCCCTGACACGGAGACCCCCCATGCCGCTGTAGCCAGCAGATTTTCGCTCTGGCACGGTACCGGTCGCCTCCGCTTAAGCATTCTCTTCCGGCCCTGCCACCAAGGCTGTTTTGTGTGTGTGTGTGTGTGTGTGTGTTTGTGTGTTAGACCTCTGAGGGAGGCCTGCATAATATGACACCCCACTTCCACCCGGCTGACTGGAGAAGGAAGCGCGGTGTGTGAAATTGTGCAAAAAAGCAAAGAAAAAGGCGTCGGCAGCAGCTGCTGGGAGACATGAAAGAGGGCTGCTGGGTAAATCTCTCTCTCTGTTTTAGTTCTCTCTCTCTCTCTCTCTCTCTCATCCTATTGGCCCTGCCCACTCCGCCGCCACCATAATTGCTCATCAGGCATTTGATCGACTGTAGACCATCCCGTCTTTCTCTGCAGGTGTGCAGGGTTTTGTCTGTTTTGCTGGGAAAGTTTGGCCGATAACAACAACAATAATAATATTAATAAAAAGTAACAATACTATATATAATACTGTATTATATAATAATAATAAGAATAGTATTTTCCTCTTTAATCCTGTTTTTCTATTGTTGTTGTTGCTGCTTGTATTTCTGCTGTATATATTTCATTCTTATAATGGGGGGGGGGTGCCAGTTTTTTATTGGATGCGTGATCTGTGTTTTCGCATGCATCAAGGTGTGTTTACCTTGCAGGTGGCGGTGGAGCTGGGATCTAACTGTTAACACCTGGAAGGGAATGGAAAATGGAGCCATTTCACCCTTTACCTTGTAAGACGAGCGATTTGTGTGACGAGATGAGACAAGACGGGACGGGACTGAGCGGCGGAACGTTCCGGCGGCACCCATTCTATAAATACGCAAGGCACTCATCACCGGCCCTGTAAAACACACAGTAAATTTTCAGCAGAATCCGATATTTCTTCCGCCGTTTGTCATTTTTTTTTGGTTCTGTACCCGAACGGGTCGCATGTGTCTGCCTGGCTCCCCACCACCCCCCGCTGCCATAAATATCCTGTTATGAAAGGTAGGTAATGAAACGTTCTGCCTTGGTAATCCGTGACGGAAGGCAGTTTCACGCTAGTTTAGTTCGCATCCAGGGCCGTGTCGCTGCTTGTTCCTCCACGCTGACAGCCAGACGCAGATATCTGCCATCTGTTTGACAAGGACAGGACTGATTACATGCCACGACTTGTGTCATTTGCCGTTAAACCCGATAAAGCCCCACTGCCCCGTCTTTCATTAAAGACGATTGTCTCAGTGGGTGCGCGCCCAAGCGTGCCCATCGCTGCAGAAAGCGGCGGCTGCATGCTCTGGACGGAGGGAACTCATTAGAGGGCCAGTATTTGTGTTTCAGTCTTTGCAATTTGCTCCTGTCTGTCCAACTCCCACCCAGGAACAGGGCTCTCCAGTTTGACCCCCCCCCAACCCCCACCGCGTTTCCTGTAAAGGCCTCCCTTATCTTGCAGACAGACGGATGCTTTTTGCGTGTGTGTGAGTGTGTAGAGAACACGTAGGGGACGATATCTTGCCCATGCTGCACACTTTCCAAGGTAAACAAAAAAAAAAGATTAGGTCTCATTGTCCCCTTCGCTCATATCAACACACATTCTTGGCCGGCTGGATAACATTAATGACGGATCATCTTGTGTTTTCTTTAGATTGGATAATGAGTTGTTTTTTTTTACGCCTTATGGCTTATGACTAAACGAAGCTATACACTCTTTTTCTGTTCTTACTTTTTTAAGGAATACTAAGAGGATTGTAAGAGAAAATGCAACTTCCTGGTTTGTGCATAACATTATGGAGCTATGCAAACAGTATACCATAATAAACAAATATTAAATAATTCATCTAATTATTTATTGTGTTACATAAACCATAAACCAACCAAGGAGTGTGAATCAAAGGGACGTGACATTTCATCACTAAACATTGTACTTGAAATGACTAAGAATTTAGTAGTAGTGTTAACATATCACCCACTTACAGCCCTCTGATTCTCTCCCCTCACAATGTTGTAAGTACTTTAAGTACAGTTGATAACTGCCTATATTAAAAATACATTTTCCAGACTGTTTTTTTCCAACGGTATCGTTAAATGTAAAAAAGCTTGCGTATATGGGCTTTTGTGATTTGTATTAAAGCCAAAAGTTAACTAGTTTAAAGGAAGGTATTTATACATAGGTATGCATTTATATAGCACACCATGAAACAAAATCTATGGATTAGGAATTAGACTGCATGGTGCGCCATAAATAAAAAAAGCCCCAGTGTTACCATTGACCCAACCATGTGTTCATTGTTTATAATGAAATATCCCAGTGTTATGAAATGACTGTGATATAAATGTCTGATTATTTTTGAGGAGATGCATGATTAAGCTACTTGGTATATTGCCAGTATTTTTTTAAACTTATTTATTCCCCTTCTTACTTCCTGTCTTTCTTCCTCCGGATTTCCCTCCGCAGGGCTCGGCTGTCTTATCCTGCGAGTGGCCCGTTGATCAGCTCTATAGCAGGAGACAGGCTGTGTGATGTGCATCTCTGGGGTCGCCTGCTTTAAAAGCACTGGCAGCCCTTCCAACGGAATAGATAATTCTGGCACTGCTGTTCCTCGGACAGCCAGTGGATTTACAATTCAAACAAGGCGGTGGCGTCTGGGGTGTGAAGTTGGAAACACTTACCTTGTTTTTACAAGGGATTTGACAGACTATCAAGGCAGAGAAACTCAGATCAGTCCAAGAAATCCGAATGGACTGCCGGCTGTCCCGAGTTATTATCTTTTACTGGCCTATTCCCTCGTCCAAGACTTTGCTCGTGCCGTGACATGCAGTGACATGATTTAGCGATTTGGCATTTATGGTTTAACGATTGGAAAGTGTTGGTAATGAATGAGTGTATGGACTGAATGCTGAAGGAGAACTTAAATACCATCTCACTTGAAAGCTGTGGTTGAGGTGAAGCCAGCATAAACTCTATAACAGTGTGAGGCCTGCTTGTGGCCGACTTCCATTCCTCCGCTAATGGGTTCTGGATGTGGCCCCGCTCCGCGGCCCTGTTAAAGAAATCAATGAATAGCCGCAAAAATAACATTTGCATTCAGAGATACGATTATAGCTCTTCTTTGGAAAGGCTCTGGAATCTCTTCATTTGGGGGAAAGGGGCCAGCCTGGAATGGGATTTTTCAGTGGATTTGCATAAAAGAGCGTGTATCTGTACAAGAGTCAAAACTATTTATGGTAGTTGCAGCTGAAGCGTCGATACATATCCAGAATTCTGAAGCGGTTCCAGATCCGCACAGCGATCCTGCTGGATTATCTACAATTGTTGTTCCGTTGGAGCAGCGTAGTAAATCCTGTTTTATCAGCTTCAGTGCAACTGGCATTCAGAGCTTTTCTGTTTTACGGAGCCAAGGCTTAAAAACATGAAAAAGAGCTCAAGGTGTAAGACTTTATTTATTTATTAACTTATTTAGTTCATGCGTGGGGATTGTGTGTGTGTGTGTGTGTGTGCGTGCACAAAATGTGTGTTATACCCATAAAACTGAAAAGCTCATCAGAGATAATTCTAGAGCGGCTTCAATGCCAGCTATGCTCCCTGACACCAAATCCCCTCGTCTGCAGGTTCTAGAGCATGGGTAGCATCATTTCTGCGCTGGAGATGTGCTGTGCTGGGCTGGGGGAGGACATAATTCATTTTAATGTGCTGTCACGTCCGTTTTAAGGCCAAAAGAGTTTTCCTCCAGGCCCGAATTAACTGACCCAAAAACGCTGCAGCAACCAGGGGACAGTTACAGGGCCAGAGTATCACATTGGACTGTGGCAGAGAGAGAGACTTGTGACCTTAACTCACCCTCTTAATAATAAGAATAATATGTTTCATTTAAATAGATTTAAGGATGTAGTTTTACATAAGACAGGCTTTAATAAACATACAAAAATGAATATACAATGGTAATCTTAAAAAAAAAAAAAAAATCTATTGCAAAGAAAAGTCCAGAAATGGCAACGCAACCTAGAAATAAAAATTTCAGTGTTCTCATTATACCAATCTATTGTTCTTTCCAGATTCATTTTATAACATACAAGTTATTAACTGATTAACAAAAACATTTTCAGAGCAATTCAATCAAACCATATTGGGCCTGGGTCACCGGCTGTTCCGGCAGACATGTCGTAACATGTCGTAATATTTTTAGTGTCAGGTAAACTGTTGTATTGTTATGGATATTGCTGTCGACAATTTGGGATTTATGACCATAATTTCACAATCACATAATCAAAAATGTTCAGTGCAATAACTGGTACAATTTGTCAGTTTAGCTATTTTCACTATATGATATATTGAAATACCTTAATAAATATTGATGTATGAAAAATAATTCTAATTATTCTAAAATTGCCATGGCCCAATATTACCTTTCCCTACCACTGTTGCATTGTGTCAGTTTCCTCTTTCTCTATGTGGTGGCCAGGTTACAAATACTCCCCACCCTCCGTTGTGTGTTAGAACAGCTCCAGATTAAAACAGTATTTCACATTCACTTCCACGTGCCATCAAAGCTCTGTGTTTTCGTGTGACTGTGTTTACTTTGCTCAGTGTGCCACAGTAAGTCACTGGTAAACGCATGTGTAAAAAAGGTCTGTGTTGTCATATTTGCTTGTGAGTGACTTCTTTTATTTAGTCATGTTTTGCGGGTTCGAAGCTGTTTCACCACATCAGACCGGGAAACCATGGTCTCAGCTGGAATGTCATAAAGCGTAGTCACTGAAGGCGTATAGTTCGTGGGCAATTATACAGATGGGCAACACCTTCAAAGAAAAAGCTCATTTGTTTGACATAGAATGGATTTAAACAGGATAAAAAGAAATGATCATCCCTTTCCTACTATTAGCCTTTTCTATGGCTGGTTGAAGTGCTTTCTTCAAGGATGCTCCTATTTAATAAGCTTCACTGATTTCTTTATTTTTTGATGAGCATGAAAATAACGTAAATCGCCAGATCTCAACCAAACTCATCATCTGTCAAAGCTTTTGGATCTGTAAAAAAAATAAATAAACTGTCAAAAGAAATAATCTTTGGAAAAATGACTTTCACTAGAAAAAAAAAGTGGACCTACTGCAGTAGAGTGAAAGCAGCTGTTTGTTTCTATACGTGTTTACCGTCGAGTAAGTCTCGGTTCAGTGAAGATTTATTTATTCAGGTGTACATGTGCGCGTGTGTGTGTGTGTGTGTGTGAGAGAGAGAGAAAGCGAGAGTGAGAAAGTGTGTGTGCGCGCTCCTGTCTCAGCATCTCTGGTTACTGCTGTTTTGGCAGCTGACTGTAAGTAATGGACGGCCGGCTGTCGTGGAAATTTGTAGCTGTCTCCTTTACAGAGTCTCTTCATTCCAATCAGCAACTGTCAGCCGGGCCTGTCAGGTTATTAATGACAAACACTAACTGCCTCGCAACTTGGGGCGCACACTCCCCTCGCCCGCACAAAACAGGCACACCAACTCCTCACCGCGACAGAGCACGACACACCAAGAGCTTCGTCGTAGGAAGGAGAGGAGATATAGCGGGCCGCTCAAGGTGGGTCAGATGGTCAGCGTTTGCCCCGTGGGGGGGGTGGCGGCAAAACTTCGTTTAGGATGACAGATCGGAGAGCAGGAGAGTTCAGGCTCTGCCTTGTGAAGTGTAAAAGATCCAGTCAGAGTGATCTGAGAGAGGCGCAGGACAGTGTCTCTGAAATGAGAGCACAGAGCCGCTAAGACGAGTCCACTAATAGAAATGCTGGAAAGGCCATCGGAATGGTGACCATGACAGGAAAAGCAACAGCCATTACGTGTGTATCTGTGTGTGTGTGTGTGTGTGTGTGTGTGCGCGCTGCAAGGCCAGAAAAAATGCAGAAGGACTGTGTTTCCAGCAGGATATGAACTCACAGCTGCCTAATAAATCACTCACCTCCGGATGATCCACGGGGTAAAGATGGCCCCAGCGATACCCCAGAGCAGGGTCCTCGAGGTTCCTCGCACCTGCCACCGCCCAACAAACAACTTTCATGTCATATCGGCATCAACAAGTCTGCAGAATCAGCTCCTCTCTTATTAGGACCCCACCCTGGGGGTCCTAATAATCCCACAACCCGGACCAGTAATTACCTGCGGAATGTGAGTGCTCACAGAAATAATTGAGCTATAAATACTGTGCCGTCATAGAAGTGAAGGTTAACGACTGCTGGAGGGATCAGTCTTTTTTTTTCCCACTTCAGGTGAGAACTGAACTATCAATGACCTGTTGAGAGATTTGCATCTCACCTTTCAAGTTGCCATGTACAAGACATTCCTGCTGAATTCCCACCTCATTCTGCAGGAATGTCTTCATCGTCTGCCATCGGTGAAGTGGCCAGATAAATCCACTCATAATTCAGCCTTGGTGGGCATTAAATGATGACTGATGTTTAATAAGCGCCCTGACACAACAGCCATGATGTACAATGTCACCATAGCAACAAGGTGAATGAGCAGCATGCCTCTTCTATTGTTTTATTTAAAGACGAGAGAAAAGCATTGGAAATAATCAAGGGAATGCCAGTTTTTATTGTTTTGCCAAGTAGCTGAGGTGTACGCGTGATAATTCACTCGTTCATTTAGCATCAATTCATGAAAGGAAATGCTTATTTCATTGCTTTATTATTTCACTGCTATGCTTTATTCAGACGCAGTATATAATGACATTAGATATAGTAAATATACGGCAGACGTTGCAATAAACGTACATATTGAATTTGTTATCTGACATTTCAGTCACACAATGCAGGATTTGCAGAAAAAAACTATTACATATATGTAAAAATATATATGTAAAAAAAAAAAAAAAAGTTAAATCTATAAATTAAAGTACGACAGTGCCAGTGGTTTCACGCTTGTGCTGTGAGGCTGTGTCAAGTGCTTTAACAACGTTGACCTCATTTTTGCTGCTCAAAGCATTTTGCCACCAGGACAACATTCAAGATTTTTGACTGAGATGAACTCTGAATATTTACAATACCTGTAGGTAATACTGTCCAGATCTGTCATGATAAAATAAAGATAATTATAATTAACGCAGCATTACTTGGATTTGTTATTCTAATATCATTAATGTTTTGGGAAATAAAAAGTTTGCACTGCCCAACAATGTATGTGTCACGTCCGTGAGCTGACGGGGTAAGGAAGCGCAGAGGCGGGACATACTGGAAACAATGGCACAAGGGCCGAAAAAAGGGGAATTTCAACTGGAACTGAAAACTCAACATATAAAGTAAATCGGTTCACAAAGAATGTCCCGATTGGGCCGAGGGGTGTCTCAAGCTGCAGCCAATCCTGACAGTATGATGGAAAGGAGGAACCAGTAGGGATGATTGACATCTCTAATGTACCCTACTTCTTCATTCTGGACAATTTAAACCCGGTCCTGTCAACGTGTCACACGTGCAAGTGTCACCCGTCATCCCGTCTCCTCCCTTTCTCATTCATTTTCCTCCCATTCTCTACACTCATAATAACCATTATCCATGGATGGAGGCAGCAGATATCACTGCTGCCATCTATGTTTTTTGCCATCTACGATTATGACTTTGGATCGCACCCACTACCAAACCAAATTCTTTGATTTCATCAGGTTCTGATGAAGTATCCTGATGAGCGAATCAGTAACATGGTAACTGAACTGATAAAATCTTCAGACTTCCTGTTTTTACACTTCGTAGCGTACAATTGATGTCAGTGTTAATGGCCGACTGTAATTTATCACATCTCTGGAAATCTCTCCAGTTTCGTCGTCTCTGCATTCTTCTGTTCACCGTAGGAACCCAAACAAACAAAGGGCACATCAGGACCTGCATAAGCGTGTGTGCTTGTAACATCAATATGGGTTCCTTATCGCCATAAAGTTAAGGATGCAAAAAAATGCCAGAAGACAACAATGATACACTCAGGCTGGGGGCCAGTTCATGTGGGCGGCTGCTCTAAGATGCGCCGCTGATGCTGTTGATGGGAGGCCACCATTCATCGCTGCACTCCCATAACGCAGCACTACCTGTGCTCTGATAAGGGGATGTTCTTATGGGGCAGGCCAGCTTGCCTGAGTGTCGGGCACCAGTCGATCGGCCTATCAGATAAGCGGCAACGCTGTTTTGGCAACGGCCGCATGCCAGGGCACAACAAGTGTGCACATTAAATAATAGAAAACAAGATGACAGCGAGCGATGGCAATCTTGTGTGTGCTGTAAACCGCAGCCCATTTCCATGCTTACTGTGGCATGAAAGGGTTCACTGAGATCCTGCGCTGATGTCAGCCAGCGATGGGACCGCGGCTGTTTATCAGCCGGCTGGTGTGCATGCGGGCGGGCCTTTCACTGGCCTGTGGCTGGCATGTCACTCCGACTGAGCCACCATGCCTCGACGACTGTTTACACCGCGGTCTGGCCTTGTACTCCATTCTGATTGGCTGGTGGGCAGTGGTTGAGAGGACCTTTTGCTGAATTGAATTGACCAGTCTTAACCAGTCTTAACAGGATAAATTATGTAATTATGGTAATATAGCATGTGTCTTGAACTAATCTGAAGATATAAGAATATTATTTTTTTCAATTGAGTGATCGTTACTGGGATCCACCAGGGGAATCCAATCCATTTTATGTATAAAGCACATTTAAAACATACAATGATGAGGCAGAAGTACAACCATAATACATTAAAATAAAAACAATAAGACAAAAAATGAAAACTTAAAAGCAGTCAAAACAAACAAAAATAATTTTAAGTACAGAACCTTGTTTGTTCAACAATCAGTAGAAGCCAGCGGGTTTTTCAAAAGTGATTTAAATCATCTCTTATTTATTCAAATTAAGGTCTTTGTTACAGTTTTACATTGCAGCTTAAGAAAGTTTTGCCCATGAAACCCTCTGAGGGCCCACAGTGACACCAAGACTGATAAGAGGAGCCCGTCCTCTTTAATCTGCATTACATTAAATTAACATTACATCAGTCTTGAGATAGAGCTGCTGCCTGTTAATTGGACAAAAGTGGTTGTGTCCACCTGTTGTGATGCAGCCTGAGGGGAGCATGAGTGGACGGGTGGAGAACCCTAAGCAGCTCTGAGGTCAGAAGGTTGACTCAGGGAGGGCTGTTTTTGCAATTTGACGAGCAGTTGCGGCGCTAGCTGCTCGAATACGGGGGTAAGACGGAGAAATGAGGTGGAACAGTGAGCATACGCCCTGCGGCATGGAGATCCACGCTTCCTGTGACTGCACTCCTCCTGCTGAGATACTCGGAGAAGCACTGGGAACTGATTTATGACTTAGCCAGGGGTCCTGGTTTCCGTCTTTTTTATATTAATCTTTATGTCCAGTGGCACGACAAAGAAGTTTATCGTTTCGCGAAGTATCACCTTCAGAATGCTCATTTAGTGTCGGGTTACAGAAGTAAATAATATTCTGTCCTTGTTGGTACTAAGCCAGCTGCCAGGCTGGGAGGGACCGGCGCGGACGGTGCCAGCTTTGCATTGCGCGCCCGCTGCTTTTAGACCTTTTCAACCTCACCTGCATCTGGCCCTTTAATTAATTCACGGAGGGCCTAAGAGGAACAAAAGACGGGGAAAGCCGAAAACCGACCTGGCAGCGCTGCGACGGACGCAGGTGGGTGTGTTCCGATACTGCGAGTGTAAACACACGGTTGGATTTCACCCTGGGCTCTTGGCACATAGTTCCCAAGCCCTAAAAGAGACTACAAGTAAAGACTAGAGGAATGTTAAAAAAAAAAAAAATCCCTGAGGTTGAGCCAGGGAGGGTGTAGGCCTCTGATTTGTGTAACTTGTGGTTTGCACCATGTCGACATGACGGAACAGGACACACACATCAGACAGCTGTGGCCGTGCCGCGTCATTAATGTGGAATGAAACCACACATTTCATCAGGCTTCTCTACCAGCATCTCCAAAACCGCGCTGCACCCTGTTCACACCCTTTTTTTTTCTCCTGCCTCTCGCAACAAAACATGAATTACGCTCTGACAGCTTTAATTTGTATAAAGTATGCCTGGGCGCCTCTGGCTCGGGCCAGCTCCGTGCAATAATAAGGTCAATATATATTCACTGTAGCATCGCTTGATGCACTAGATAGCAGAAGAATGCAGCGCTGCGGCAATTTCCGCCGGCCGTAAAGTGGAAATGGCGGCCGGCCGGATGGACGGGCGGTCTGGCGGGCGGGCGGGAGAGTCGGCCCTCGCCAGGGCCGCGCGGCGGAGGAGGCCTCATCACTTATGCATGGTCTGGGCAGCGCCATGATTTAACTAATCATCATCAGCCTTCTATCTGCTGCTCGTCAGGGGACCGAGGGAAGGACTTTCATTGCTTGCCAGCGCTACATAATTAATGGTCCCTGTGTCATCCAGTTTCCCTCTCTCTCTCTCTCTCTCTCTCTCTCACCCTCTATATTTCTCTCCCTCGTGTTTTTAACTCCGCTAAATGTTAATAGATAAGATCTCTGGCTCCTTTGCACAGCCACGGATTTTTTTTTATTCTAAAATGACTGCAATAAATGTATCAGTTGCTCGAGGCATTTTTTTTTTTTTGTTTGTTTGGTTTTTTTTTACCCCCTGGAATTTGCACTCATTGTAATTGCTAAGTATGCATGTGCGAACTAACACACGCATACAGACACAAACGTAGAACTGGTACACGTCATACTCCCATGCGCATGACTGTAAGTTCAGATAGTGTACACTGACAGTATTTTCATGAGGTCAGAACACTGTACATTTCACACTGGACTACTTTGTTGCTGCGGGTGGTTGCTGATTGACGTCAGAGGTCACGCACACTACACAATCACCCCCACTTGTCTGTTGGTTCTCCAAACAACATTCTGTCATGAAACGAAATACGAGAAGGCAATCAAAAAATAAGCTTAAAAAAAAAAAAAACAATGGCTGCCAAAAACATGCTCTACAAGTTAACCCCACCTCTTTCAGTGATCCCATGACCACAATCTGATTGGCTGTAACTCGATGTCATGACCAGATATTGATAGACTGTTAGTATTTTATAAGCTAATATATATATATATATATATATATATATATTCTTCCTTTAGTTTTATATATATATACATTTTTTTTTTTTTTTTTTTTTTTTTTACTAAAGTAGTCTGTGTGCAATGCACTGATACACCCCTGTGAATTATGATGACCATGGTTTCCATTTGTTTCCATGGGAATAGTGGGTTGCCAATTTCGGAACACTCGGAACACTCAGGGTTCAGGAGAATTCTGTCTAGACAGTCAATCAGCTCTATAATGACTGGTACGACCCAGGTCAGAGGCACGAGGCACAACTGCCAAGATCCGGGTCAGCATCGTGATGAGCAGTGAGAAGGTTGAACAGACAGTAGGTGGCAACAGTTATCAAATTGCTCACGTCCACTTCATTTTTTAATAAAATGCAGAATAAAATACGTCACAATTGCTGATATTTATTTTGGATGTTAAAAACCAGTTTGTTTCAAGCTTTGTGAGAGAAATGAGCTTGATGGGCCTTCGGGCCTTCTGCTTGTGATTCAGACGATGTGCCGAGGCTCAGAACATCATATCGTTTCAACTACAGAAAATCAGAAGCTTATCAAGCCACAGCCTTCAGAAACACATGCCTGGATTGGTTTAGCTTTTGAGCGACGGAACAGTCAGTTCAAACAGCAAGAAGAAAAGCGATCAATAAATAATTTAGACAGTTGTTTCAGTGGTGTTGAAACGTATGCTGAACTGTGTCAAAACCTGTGTCTGCGGAGGGAGAATGGCGGAGGGTAGGCCTGCAGAAGTACATCATGGTCGGTTAAACTGGCCTGTCAAGCAAAACACGGACCAAATGGAATTAAGAGAAGTTTTGTTAGTTTTGGGCAGGAATGTCTAAAATCCATTAAGAGGCAATGAGGATTAATTTGTGAACATCCTCCTGAAAACTGTGTGTGATTAATGAGGAGTAATTTCATGGTCGAGGCTTCAACAATGATTCATCATAAAATGTTTCAATTTTGCCAACTTTTATGAGACTTTGTCATTCTTTCACACCTATTATATCTGCCAGTTAAGGGACTCTGGGACCGTTTAAAAATAAAATAGGTCTTTTGGGACTCTGAGGGTAGATCATGGGTCTGGGTGTTCAGAATATTTATAATTATAATTATACACACACACACACACACACATATATATATATATTATTATGGCAAGCCAAACAGGAAATAAATAATATATATATTGACAGGGAACTGAATATATGGAATGAAAGTCTGAATATATGGAATGAAAGTCTGAATATATGGAATGAAGTCTGAATATATGGAATGAAATTCTGAATATATGGAATGAAACCTGAATATATGGAATGAAAGTCTGAATATATGGAATGAAGTCTGAATATATGGAATGAAAGTCTGAATATATGGAATGAAAGTCTGAATATATGGAATGAAGTCTGAATATATGGAATGAAATTCTGAATATATGGAATGAAACCTGAATATATGGAATGAAAGTCTGAATATATGGAATGAAGTCTGAATATATGGAATGAAAGTCTGACGTCATGCAGTAACACCGTTAATAATTCTACCAACATTCAGTATAGGACTACTGGTGAAGAGATTTTTCAATATTTCCACATCAGGCGAGCTTCCCACCGCCATTCCTACATAAACCTCCGTCTTTTAATACGGAAACGGGTGTAAGTAAACAGGGAGGAATTACAGGGCAAACTAACTTTAAACATTTTAAATCCGATATACCAGCGCTGTCCGATCCCAGCGCGCCATGCAACGTTTAGATTCAGGCTGCACACACAAGTTTATTCTGTTCTATTTTACAAATCTGCACCAGCTACACCGGGTTCATCATAAACTCAACTCACTATAGAGCACAATCAGCCACAGGGACGGTTTTATACAAAAAAAATTACAGCGCGGTGTCGCGTGTTTCATTTAAGACAAAAAGGTTCTGCTAACTTTAAAAAGTTCAGATTACATTAATGTATAGAAGAGAATACAATTTATGTGTGCAGTCTGAATCTAAACGTTGCATGGCGCGCTGGGATCGGGCAGCGCTGGTATATCGGATTTAAAATGTTAAAGTTAGTTTGCCCTGTAATTCCTCCCTGTTTGCTTACCTCCGTTTCCGTATTAAAAGCCGGAGGTTGTAGGTAGGAATGGCGGTGGGAAGCTCGCCTGTTTCAGTCAGTGCGGATGCATGATGAATAAGCAGCTACTGCCGCTGCATTAGGTCTTCCACGGTGAAACATTGAATAAATCTCTCTGCTGAATGTTGGCAGAATTATTAGCAGTGTTACTGCAAGCGTTAGCCAGAGTGTTTATTACGTCGTCGCTGCTTAAAACTGCTGCTGCTGGGTTTGGTGCAGAATCACTCGTGTGAGGAACAATTCACCTGTTTAGCGAACTAACAATCTCTAAATGGCGCCAACGGCTTGGTGACGTCAGATTTCATTCCATATATTCAGACTTTCATTCCATATATTCAGGTTTCATTCCATATATTCAGATTTCATTCCATATATTCAGACTTTCATTCCATATATTCAGACTTTCATTCCATATATTCAGAATTTCATTCCATATATTCAGACTTCATTCCATATATTCAGACTTTCATTCCATATATTCAGAATTTCATTCCATATATTCAGACTTCATTCCATATATTCAGACTTTCATTCCATATATTCAGACTTCATTCCATATATTCAGGATTCATTCCATATATTCGGGTTTCATTCCATATATTCAGACTTTTATTCCATATATTCAGACTTCATTCCATATATTCAGGTTTCATTCCATATATTCAGACTTCATTCCATATATTCAGGATTCATTCCATATATTCGGGTTTCATTCCATATATTCAGACTTTTATTCCATATATTCAGACTTCATTCCATATATTCAGGTTTCATTCCATATATTCAAGTTTCATTCCATATATTCAGACTTTCATTCCATTTATTCAGTTCCCTGTCAATATATATATTATTTATTTCCTGTTTGGCTTGCCATAATATATCAGTTTTGGTATAATCTACATGCATAAATCCAATACAAAGTGCAAATTGTGTATACAGAGGTCAGGCACTGATACAGAAATAAAAGAACAAGAATAAGACATGGTGGCCATAGGCCACGCCCTATAGCCTTTATCAAGCATAGCCTGGAACTGTTCTGGATTTATCAATGGTCTGCTGACCCAAGATTCCTGTTTGGTCTATACAGTGCACAGCCAGAATGCACAATATTCATCCTGAACAACAGTCTTGAGCTCTGCACATCTACAGATGTGTGTTAAAGGTACATCTGACCCAAATTCTGCTCTTTACAATCACTGGATTTTAATTGAATAATTATTGCCACTGATTAAGTAAATAAAGGGTAATTGGCTCTTCTATACAGACTCAATGGGGCACAAACTGTGGGCCAGTACGGAATATAAGCATATTTAATATTAACCCCTGTTCAAGTGGTCTTTTAGAGAAAAAATATAGAGAGCAATTTTTGAGAGCAATTAGACTGTTCTGGCAATCAATATTACTCACATGTTTAATTAATAATTAATCAGCATATAATTTCTAAATTGCTAAAATACTGTGTGGGAAAAGAATAAAGATATGTAGAGTTTATAGGCAGGTAAGACCATTTGGAAGTAAGTGATCTTTTAGGTAAAACTGAAATATACATATATCCTCATATTCTTTTTTTATTGGCAAAATTATCAGATTTTTTTTTATAATTTTAGAGTTATTAAAAAAAGGGTAAGGAAGTGGACTCAAAGGTTTCGGGTTCAAATCCTGAACCGCCAACGTGCCCCTGAGCAAAGCACCTTCCCCACACACTGCTCCCCGGGCGCCTTTCATGGCTGCCCACTGCTCACTCAGGGGCTGAATGCAGAGGACACATTTCACTGTGCGTACTGGGTGCTGTGCTGTGCCATGTAACATTTACGCTTCCATTTGGTAAGAGACTACCCTCTTGCTACATTTTCCAGAGTTCTCCGTTCCTTCCACCAGCTGAATGTATTTAGTTAGGTGAGAATGATCCTCCTCCAGGTTTTTTAGAGCACTGTGAACTGATCATTGTTAAATTAGTGTTAGTTAGTGGGTTAGTGGTTAAGCAGAACACATATGTAGTGGGTCTACAATGTTGATGAGCCTAAAAATCTGTTGTATGTTTGTTATGTAAACTACTTTACAGTAGGGTCGTGGTGGCCTATTGGGTAAGGAGGTGGACTCTCCAAAGGGCCACTAAAGTCGCCTTGAACAACGTACTCAAAAAGGGTGATGGATGTATTGCCGAGGACACGTTTTGTCATGTGCACTGTGCTGTGTATCACGACAATCACTTTCACTTTA